>NC_091159.1:20143783-20148783 GCF_040958095.1 Procambarus clarkii
AACCTAACCTAACCTAACCTAACCTAACCTAACCTAACCTAACCTAACCTAACCTAACCTAACCTAACCTAACCTAACCTAACCTAACCTAACCTAACCTAACCTAACCTAACCTAACCTAACCTAACCTAACCTAACCTAACCTAACCTAACCTAACCTAACCTAACCTAACCTAACCTAACCTAACCTAACCTAACCTAACCTAACCTAACCTAACCTAACCTAACCTAACCTAACCTAACCTAACCTAACCTAACCTAACCTAACCTAACCTAACCTAACCTAACCTAACCTAACCTAACCTAACCTAACCTAACCTAACCTAACCTAACCTAACCTAACCTAACCTAACCTAACCTAACCTAACCTAACCTAACCTAACCTAACCTAACCTAACCTAACCTAACCTAACCTAACCTAACCTAACCTAACCTAACCTAACCTAACCTAACCTAACCTAACCTAACCTAACCTAACCTAACCTAACCTAACCTAACCTAACCTAACCTAACCTAACCTAACCTAACCTAACCTAACCTAACCTAACCTAACCTAACCTAACCTAACCTAACCTAACCTAACCTAACCTAACCTAACCTAACCTAACCTAACCTAACCTAACCTAACCTAACCTAACCTAACCTAACCTAACCTAACCTAACCTAACCTAACCTAACCTAACCTAACCTAACCTAACCTAACCTAACCTAACCTAACCTAACCTAACCTAACCTAACCTAACCTAACCTAACCTAACCTAACCTAACCTAACCTAACCTAACCTAACCTAACCTAACCTAACCTAACCTAACCTAACCTAACCTAACCTAACCTAACCTAACCTAACCTAACCTAACCTAACCTAACCTAACCTAACCTAACCTAACCTAACCTAACCTAACCTAACCTAACCTAACCTAACCTAACCTAACCTAACCTAACCTAACCTAACCTAACCTAACCTAACCTAACCTAACCTAACCTAACCTACCTAACCTAACCTAACCTACCTAACCTAACCTAACCTAACCTAACCTAACCTAACCTAACCTAACCTAACCTAACCTAACCTAACCTAACCTAACCTAACCTAACCTAACCTAACCTAACCTAACCTAACCTAACCTAACCTAACCTAACCTAACCTAACCTAACCTAACCTAACCTAACCTAACCTAACCTAACCTAACCTAACCTAACCTAACCTAACCTAACCTAACCTAACCTAACCTAACCTAACCTAACCTAACCTAACCTAACCTAACCTAACCTAACCTAACCTAACCTAACCTAACCTAACCTAACCTAACCTAACCTAACCTAACCTAACCTAACCTAACCTAACCTAACCTAACCTAACCTAACCTAACCTAACCTAACCTAACCTAACCTAACCTAACCTAACCTAACCTAACCTAACCTAACCTAACCTAACCTAACCTAACCTAACCTAACCTAACCTAACCTAACCTAACCTAACCTAACCTAACCTAACCTAACCTAACCTAACCTAACCTAACCTAACCTAACCTAACCTAACCTAACCTAACCTAACCTAACCTAACCTAACCTAACCTAACCTAACCTAACCTAACCTAACCTAACCTAACCTAACCTAACCTAACCTAACCTAACCTAACCTAACCTAACCTAACCTAACCTAACCTAACCTAACCTAACCTAACCTAACCTAACCTAACCTAACCTAACCTAACCTAACCTAACCTAACCTAACCTAACCTAACCTAACCTAACCTAACCTAACCTAACCTAACCTAACCTAACCTAACCTAACCTAACCTAACCTAACCTAACCTAACCTAACCTAACCTAACCTAACCTAACCTAACCTAACCTAACCTAACCTAACCTAACCTAACCTAACCTAACCTAACCTAACCTAACCTAACCTAACCTAACCTAACCTAACCTAACCTAACCTAACCTAACCTAACCTAACCTAACCTAACCTAACCTAACCTAACCTAACCTAACCTAACCTAACCTAACCTAACCTAACCTAACCTAACCTAACCTAACCTAACCTAACCTAACCTAACCTAACCTAACCTAACCTAACCTAACCTAACCTAACCTAACCTAACCTAACCTAACCTAACCTAACCTAACCTAACCTAACCTAACCTAACCTAACCTAACCTAACCTAACCTAACCTAACCTAACCTAACCTAACCTAACCTAACCTAACCTACCTAACCTAACCTAACCTAACCTAACCTAACCTAACCTAACCTAACCTAACCTAACCTAACCTAACCTAACCTAACCTACCTAACCTAACCTAACCTAACCTAACCTAACCTAACCTAACCTAACCTAACCTAACCTAACCTAACCTAACCTAACCTAACCTAACCTAACCTAACCTAACCTAACCTAACCTAACCTAACCTAACCTAACCTAACCTAACTAACCTAACCTAACCTAACCTAACCTAACCTAACCTAACCTACCTAACCTAACCTAACCTAACCTAACCTAACCTAACCTAAACCTAACCTAACCTAACCTAACCTAACTAACCTAACCTAACCTAACCTAACCTAACTAACTAACCTAACCTAACCTAACCTAACCTAACCTAACCTAACCTAACCTAACCTAACCTAACCTAACCTAACCTAACCTAACCTAACCTAACCTAACCTAACCTAACCTAACCTAACCTAACCTAACCTAACCTAACCTAACCTAACCTAACCTAACCTAACCTAACCTAACCTAACCTAACCTAACCTAACCTAACCTAACCTAACCTAACCTAACCTAACCTAACCTAACCTAACCTAACCTAACCTAACCTAACCTAACCTAACCTAACCTAACCTAACCTAACCTAACCTAACCTAACCTAACCTAACCTAACCTAACCTAACCTAACCTAACCTAACCTAACCTAACCTAACCTAACCTAACCTAACCTAACCTAACCTAACCTAACCTAACCTAACCTAACCTAACCTAACCTAACCTAACCTAACCTAACCTAACCTAACCTAACCTAACCTAACCTAACCTAACCTAACCTAACCTAACCTAACCTAACCTAACCTAACCTAACCTAACCTAACCTAACCTAACCTAACCTAACCTAACCTAACCTAACCTAACCTAACCTAACCTAACCTAACCTAACCTAACCTAACCTAACCTAACCTAACCTAACCTAACCTAACCTAACCTAACCTAACCTAACCTAACCTAACCTAACCTAACCTAACCTAACCTAACCTAACCTAACCTAACCTAACCTAACCTAACCTAACCTAACCTAACCTAACCTAACCTAACCTAACCTAACCTAACCTAACCTAACCTAACCTAACCTAACCTAACCTAACCTAACCTAACCTAACCTAACCTAACCTAACCTAACCTAACCTAACCTAACCTAACCTAACCTAACCTAACCTAACCTAACCTAACCTAACCTAACCTAACCTAACCTAACCTAACCTAACCTAACCTAACCTAACCTAACCTAACCTAACCTAACCTAACCTAACCTAACCTAACCTAACCTAACCTAACCTAACCTAACCTAACCTAACCTAACCTAACCTAACCTAACCTAACCTAACCTAACCTAACCTAACCTAACCTAACCTAACCTAACCTAACCTAACCTAACCTAACCTAACCTAACCTAACCTAACCTAACCTAACCTAACCTAACCTAACCTAACCTAACCTAACCTAACCTAACCTAACCTAACCTAACCTAACCTAACCTAACCTAACCTAACCTAACCTAACCTAACCTAACCTAACCTAACCTAACCTAACCTAACCTAACCTAACCTAACCTAACCTAACCTAACCTAACCTAACCTAACCTAACCTAACCTAACTAACCTAACCTAACCTAACCTAACCTAACCTAACCTAACCTAACCTAACCTAACCTAACCTAACCTAACCTAACCTAACCTAACCTAACCTAACCTACCTAACCTAACCTAACCTACCTAACCTAACCACCTAACCTAACTAACCTACCTAACCTAACCTACCTAACCTACCTAACCTAACCCTAACCTAACCTAACTAACCTAACCTAACCTAACCTAACCTAACCTAACCTAACCTAACCTAACCTAACCTAACCTAACCTAACCTAACCTAACCTAACCTAACCTAACCTAACCTAACCTAACCTAACCTAACCTAACCTAACCTAACCTAACCTAACCTAACCTAACCTAACCTAACCTAACCTAACCTAACCTAACCTAACCTAACCTAACCTAACCTAACCTAACCTAACCTAACCTAACCTAACCTAACCTAACCTAACCTAACCTAACCTAACCTAACCTAACCTAACCTAACCTAACCTAACCTAACCTAACCTAACCTAACCTAACCTAACCTAACCTAACCTAACCTAACCTAACCTAACCTAACCTAACCTAACCTAACCTAACCTAACCTAACCTAACCTAACCTAACCTAACCTAACCTAACCTAACCTAACCTAACCTAACCTAACCTAACCTAACCTAACCTAACCTAACCTAACCTAACCTAACCTAACCTAACCTAACCTAACCTAACCTAACCTAACCTAACCTAACCTAACCTAACCTAACCTAACCTAACCTAACCTAACCTAACCTAACCTAACCTAACCTAACCTAACCTAACCTAACCTAACCTAACCTAACCTAACCTAACCTAACCTAACCTAACCTAACCTAACCTAACCTAACCTAACCTAACCTAACCTAACCTAACCTAACCTAACCTAACCTAACCTAACCTAACCTAACCTAACCTAACCTAACCTAACCTAACCTAACCTAACCTAACCTAACCTAACCTAACCTAACCTAACCTAACCTAACCTAACCTAACCTAACCTAACCTAACCTAACCTAACCTAACCTAACCTAACCTAACCTAACCTAACCTAACCTAACCTAACCTAACCTAACCTAACCTAACCTAACCTAACCTAACCTAACCTAACCTAA
>NC_091159.1:20153783-20158783 GCF_040958095.1 Procambarus clarkii
ACTGGGCTACTTTCGCTACTAGTAACGTATAAATTGGGCTACTTATGCTACTAGTAGCCTCAAAATTGGGCTACTTTCGCTAGTAGTAGCCCAAAAATTGGCTACTTTTACTACTAGTAGCCCAAATTGGACTACTTATAGCCCAAATTTTGGGCTACTTTCGCTACTAGTAGCCCAAAATTGGGCTACTTTTGCTATTACTAGCCCAAAAGTTGGGCTACCTTCGCCACTAGTAGCCAAAAATTCGGCCACTTTCGCTACTAGTAGCACGAAATTGGGCTACTTATACAAAAAATGGGCTACTTTCGCTACTGGTAGCCCAAAAATTTGGCAAACTAATCTAACCTTACCTAACCTAACCTTACCTAACCTAACCTAACCTAACTTGACCTGACCTAACCTAACCTAACCTAACCTTACCAAACCTAACCTCACCTAACCTAACCTAACCTAACCTAACCCAACCTAACCTAACCTTACCCAAACTAACCTAAACCTACCCTAACCTAACCTAACCTACCCTAACCTAACTCAAACTAACATAACCTAACCTAAACTAACTTAACCTAACCTAACCTAACCTAACCGAACCTAACCTAACCTAGCTTAACCTAACCTAACTCAACCTAACCTAACCTAACCTAACCTAAGCTAACCTAACCTAACCTAACTTAACCTAACCTAACCTAACCTAACCCAACCCAACCTAACCTAACCTAACCTAACTTAACCTAACCTAACCCAACCTAACCTAACCTAAGCTAACCTAACCTAACCTAACTTAACCTAACCTAACCCAACCTAACCTAACCTAACCTAAGCTAACCTAACCTAACCTAACCTAACGTAACTTAACCTTACCTATCCTAACCTATCCTAGGCAACTTTCACAACTTGTAGCTCAAACACTGGGCTACTTTCGCTACTAGTAACGTAGAAATTGGGCTACTTATGCTAATAGTAGCCTCAAAATTGGGCTACTTTCGCTAGTAGTAGCCCAAAAATTGGGCTACTTTTGCTACTAGTAGCCCAAATTGAACTACTTATAGCCCAAATTTGGGTTACTTTCGCTACTAGTAGCCCAAAATTGGGCTACTTTTGCTATTACTAGCCCAAAAGTTGGGCTACCTTCGCCACTAGTAGCCCAAAAATTCGGCTACTTTCGCTACTAGTTGCATGAAATTGGGCTACTTATACAAAAAAATGGGCTACTTTCGCTACTAGTAGCCCAAAAATTTGGCAAACTAATCTAACCTTACCTAACCTAACCTTACCTAACCTAACCTAACCTAACTTGACCTGACCTAACCTAACCTAACCTAACTTGACCTGACCTAACCTAACCTAACCTTACCAAACCTAACCTCACCTAACCTAACCTAACCTAACCTAACCTAACCCAACCTAACCTAACATTACCCAAACTAACCTCACCTAACCCAAAATAACCTAACCTAACCTACCCTAACCTAACCTAACCTAACTCAAACTAACCTAATCTAACCTAACCTAACCTAACCTATCCTATCCTAACCAAACGTGACCAAACCTAACCTAACCTAACCCAACCTAACCTAACCTAAACTATCCTAACCCAACCTAACCTAACCTAACCTAACCCAAACTAACCTAACCTAACCTTACGTAACCTAACCCAACCTAACCTAACCTAACCTAACCTAACCCAACCTAACCTAACCTAACCTAACCCAGCCTAACCTAACCTAACCTAACCTAACCCAACCTAACCTAACCTAACCAAACCTAACCTAACCTAACCTAACCCAACCTAACCTAACCTAACCTAACCAACCCAACCCAACTCAACCTAACATAACCTAACCCAACCTAATGTAACCAAACCTAACCTAACCCTACCTAACCTAACCTAACCGAACCTTACCTAACCTAACCTAAACCTAGGCAACTTTCACAACTTGTAGCTCAAACACTGGGCTACTTTCGCTACTAGTAACGTAGAAATTGGGCTACTTATGCTACTAGTAGCCTCAAAATTGGGCTACTAATTCGCTAGTAGTAGCCCAAAAATTGGGCTACTTTGCTACTAGTAGCCCAAATTGGACTACTTATAGCCCAAATTTTGGCTACTTTCGCTACTAGTAGCCCAAAATTGGGCTACTTTTGCTATTACTAGCCCAAAGTTGGACTACCTTCGCCACTAGTAGCCCAAAAATTCGGCAACTTTCGCTACTAGTAGCACGAAATTGGGCTACTTATACAAAAAAATGGGCTACTTTCGCTACTAGTAGCCCAAAATTTGGCAAACTAATCTAACCTACCTAACCTAACCTAACCTAACCTAACCTAACCTAACCTAACCTAACCTAACCTAACCTAACCTAACCTACCTAACCTAACCTAACCTAACCTAACCTAACCTAACCTAACCTAACCTAACCTAACCTAACCTAACCTAACCTCACCTAACCTAACCTAACCTAACCTAACCTAACCTAACCCTAACCTAACCTAACCTAACCTAACCTAACCTAACCTAACCTAACCTAACCTAACCTAACCTAACCTAACCTAACCTAACCTAACCTAACCTAACCTAACCTAACCTAACCTAACCTAACCTAACCTAACCTAACCTAACCTAACCTAACCTAACCTAACCTAACCTAACCTAACCTAACCTAACCTAACCTAACCTAACCTAACCTAACCTAACCTAACCTAACCTAACCTAACCTAACCTAACCTAACCTAACCTAACCTAACCTAACCTAACCTAACCTAACCTAACCTAACCTAACCTAACCTAACCTAACCTAACCTAACCTAACCTAACCTAACCTAACCTAACCTAACCTAACCTAACCTAACCTAACCTAACCTAACCTAACCTAACCTAACCTAACCTAACCTAACCTAACCTAACCTAACCTAACCTAACCTAACCTAACCTAACCTAACCTAACCTAACCTAACCTAACCTAACCTAACCTAACCTAACCTAACCTAACCTAACCTAACCTAACCTAACCTAACCTAACCTAACCTAACCTAACCTAACCTAACCTAACCTAACCTAACCTAACCTAACCTAACCTAACCTAACCTAACCTAACCTAACCTAACCTAACCTAACCTAACCTAACCTAACCTAACCTAACCTAACCTAACCTAACCTAACCTAACCTAACCTAACCTAACCTAACCTAACCTAACCTAACCTAACCTAACCTAACCTAACCTAACCTAACCTAACCTAACCTAACCTAACCTAACCTAACCTAACCTAACCTAACCTAACCTAACCTAACCTAACCTAACCTAACCTAACCTAACCTAACCTAACCTAACCTAACCTAACCTAACCTAACCTAACCTAACCTAACCTAACCTAACCTAACCTAACCTAACCTAACCTAACCTAACCTAACCTAACCTAACCTAACCTAACCTAACCTAACCTAACCTAACCTAACCTAACCTAACCTAACCTAACCTAACCTAACCTAACCTAACCTAACCTAACCTAACCTAACCTAACCTAACCTAACCTAACCTAACCTAACCTAACCTAACCTAACCTAACCTAACCTAACCTAACCTAACCTAACCTAACCTAACCTAACCTAACCTAACCTAACCTAACCTAACCTAACCTAACCTAACCTAACCTAACCTAACCTAACCTAACCTAACCTAACCTAACCTAACCTAACCTAACCTAACCTAACCTAACCTAACCTAACCTAACCTAACCTAACCTAACCTAACCTAACCTAACCTAACCTAACCTAACCTAACCTAACCTAACCTAACCTAACCTAACCTAACCTAACCTAACCTAACCTAACCTAACCTAACCTAACCTAACCTAACCTAACCTAACCTAACCTAACCTAACCTAACCTAACCTAACCTAACCTAACCTAACCTAACCTAACCTAACCTAACCTAACCTAACCTAACCTAACCTAACCTAACCTAACCTAACCTAACCTAACCTAACCTAACCTAACCTAACCTAACCTAACCTAACCTAACCTAACCTAACCTAACCTAACCTAACCTAACCTAACCTAACCTAACCTAACCTAACCTAACCTAACCTAACCTAACCTAACCTAACCTAACCTAACCTAACCTAACCTAACCTAACCTAACCTAACCTAACCTAACCTAACCTAACCTAACCTAACCTAACCTAACCTAACCTAACCTAACCTAACCTAACCTAACCTAACCTAACCTAACCTAACCTAACCTAACCTAACCTAACCTAACCTAACCTAACCTAACCTAACCTAACCTAACCTAACCTAACCTAACCTAACCTAACCTAACCTAACCTAACCTAACCTAACCTAACCTAACCTAACCTAACCTAACCTAACCTAACCTAACCTAACCTAACCTAACCTAACCTAACCTAACCTAACCTAACCTAACCTAACCTAACCTAACCTAACCTAACCTAACCTAACCTAACCTAACCTAACCTAACCTAACCTAACCTAACCTAACCTAACCTAACCTAACCTAACCTAACCTAACCTAACCTAACCTAACCTAACCTAACCTAACCTAACCTAACCTAACCTAACCTAACCTAACCTAACCTAACCTAACCTAACCTAACCTAACCTAACCTAACCTAACCTAACCTAACCTAACCTAACCTAACCTAACCTAACCTAACCTAACCTAACCTAACCTAACCTAACCTAACCTAACCTAACCTAACCTAACCTAACCTAACCTAACCTAACCTAACCTAACCTAACCTAACCTAACCTAACCTAACCTAACCTAACCTAACCTAACCTAACCTAACCTAACCTAACCTAACCTAACCTAACCTAACCTAACCTAACCTAACCTAACCTAACCTAACCTAACCTAACCTAACCTAACCTAACCTAACCTAACCTAACCTAACCTAACCTAACCTAACCTAACCTAACCTAACCTAACCTAACCTACCTAACCTAACCTAACCTAACCTAACCTAACCTAACCTAACC
>NC_091159.1:20163783-20168783 GCF_040958095.1 Procambarus clarkii
AACCTAACCCAACCTAACCTAACCTTACCCAAACTAACCTCACCTAACCTAACCTAACCTAACCTAACCTAACTCAAACTAACCTAACCTAACCTAACCTAACTCAAATTAACCTAACCTAACCTGACCTGACCTAACCTAACCTAACCTAACCTAACCTTACCAAACCTAACCTCACTTAACCTAACCTAACCTAACCTAACCCAACCTAACCTAACCTAACCTAACCTAACCTAACCCAACCTAACCTAACCTAACCCAAACTAACCCAAACTAACCTAACCTAACCTTACCTAACCTAACCCAACCTAACCTAACCTAACCTAACTTAACCTAACCTAACCTAACCTAACCCAGCCTAACCTAACCTAACCTAACCGAACCTAACCTAACCTAACAAAACCTAACCTAACCCAACCTAACCTAACCTAAGCTAACCTAACCTAACCTAAGCTAACCTAACCTAACCTAACCTAACCTAACCGAACCTTACCTAACCTAACCTAACCTAGGCAACTTTCACAACTTGTAGCTCAAACACTGGGCTACTTTCACTACTAGTAACGTAGAATTTGGGCTACTTATGCTACTAGTAGCCTCAAAATTGGGCTACTTTCGCTAGTAGTAGCCCAAAAATTGGGCTACTTTTGCTACTAGTAGCCCAAATTGGACTACTTATAGCCCAAATTTTGGGCTACTTTCGCTACTAGTAGCCCAAAATTGGGCTACTTTTGCTATTACTTGCCCAAAAGTTGGGCTACCTTCGCCACTAGTAGCCCAAAAATTCGGCTACTTTCGCTACTAGTAGCACGAAATTGGCCTACTTATACAAAAAATGGGCTACTTTCGCTACTGGTAGCCCAAAAATTTGGCAAACTAATCTAACATTGCCTAACCTAAGCTTACCTAACCTAACCTAACCTAACTTGACCTGACCTAACCTAACCTAACCTAACCTTACCAAACCTAACCTCACCTAACCTAACCTAACCTAACCTAACCTAACCCAACCTAACCTTACCCAAACTAACCTCACCTAACCCAACCTAACCTAACCTAACCTACCCTAACCTAACCTAGCCTAACCTATCTCAAACTAACCTAACCTAACCTAACCTAACCTAACCTAACTCAAACTAACCTAACCTAACCTAACCTATCCTATCCTAACCAAACGTGACCAAACCTAACCCAACCTAACCTAACCTAACCTAACCTATCCTAACCCAACCTAACCTAACCTAACCTAACCCAAACTAACCCAAACTAACCTAACCTTACCTAACCCAACCTAACCTAACCTAACCTAACCTAACTTAACCTAACCCAACCTAACCTAACCTAACCTAACCTTACCTAACCTAACCTAACTTAACCTAACCCAACCTAACCTAATCCTAACCTAACCTAACCTAACCCAACCTAACCTAACCTATCCTAATCTAACCTAACCTAACCCAACCTAACCTAACCTAACCTAACCTAACCTAACCTAACTTAACCTAACCTTACCTAACCTAACCCCACCTTACCTAACCTAACCTAACCCAACCAAACCTACCCTAACTTAACCTAACCTAACCCAACCTAACCTAACCTAACCTAACCTAACCCAACTTAACCTAACCTAACTCAACCTAACCTAACATAACCTAACCTAACCTAACCTAACCTAACCCAACCTATTCTAACCTAACCCAAACTAACCTAACCTAACCTAACCTAACCTTACCTAACCTAACCTAACCTAACCCAACTTAACCTAACCTAACCTAACTCAAACTAACATAACCTAACCTAAACTAACTTAACCTAACCTAACCTAACCTAACCTAACCGAACCTAACCTAACCTAACCTAACCTAACCCAACCTAACCTAACCCAACCTAACCTAACCTAAATTAACCTAAGCTAACCTAACCTAACCTAACCTAACTTAACCTAACCTAACCTAACCTAACCCAACCTAACCTAACCTAACCTAGCCTAACCTAACCTAACTTAACCTAACCTAACCCAACCTAACCTAACCTAACCTAACCTAAGCTAACCTAACCTAACCTAACTTAACCTAACCTAACCTAACCTAACCTAACCTAACCCAACCTAACCTAACCTAACTTAACCTATTCTAACCTTACCTAACCTAACCTAACCTAACCCAACCTAACCTAACCTAACCTAACTCAAAATAACCTAACCTAACCTAACCTTACCTAACTTAACCTAACCTAACCGAACCTAACCTAACCTAACCTAACCTAACCTAACCCAACCCAACCCAACCTAACCTAACTTAACCTAACCTAACCTAACCTAACCTAACTTAACCTAACCTAACTTAAACTAACCTAACCTAACCTAACCTAACTTTACCTAACCTAACCCAACCTAACCTAACCTAACCTAACTCAAACTAACCTAACCTAACCTAACCTAACCTAACTTAACCTAACCTAACCTAACCTAACCTAACTTAACCTAACCTAACCTAACCTAACCTAACTTAACCTAACCTAACCCAACCTAACCTAACCTAACCTAACCTAACTTAACCTAACCTAACTTAACCTAACCTAACCTAACCTAACCTAAACTAACCTAACCTAACCTAACCTAACATATCCTAACCAAAAGTGACCTAACTAAACCTAACCAAACCTAACCCAACCTAACCTAACCTAACCTAACCTAACCTAACCTTACCTAACCTTACCTAACTTAACCCAACCTAACCTAACATAACCTAACCCAAACTAACCCAAACTAACCAAACCTAACCTAACCTAACCTAACCTAACGTAACCTAACCTAACCTAACCCAACCCAACCCAACCCAACCTAACCTAACTTAACCTAACCAAACCTAACCTAACCTATACTAACCTAACCTAACCTAACCTAACATAACCTAACCCAACCTAACGTAACCTAACCTAACGTAACCTAACCTAACCTAACCTAACCCAACCTAACCGAACCTTACCTAACCTAACCTAACCTAGGCAACTTTCACAACTTGTAGCTCAAACACTGGGCTACTTTCGCTACTAGTAACGTAGAAATTGGGCTACTTATGCTACTAGTAGCCTCAAAATTGGGCTACTTTTGCTACTAGTAGCCCAAATTGGACTACTTATAGCCCAAATTTTGGGCTACTTTCGATACTAGTAGCCCAAAATTGGGCTACTTTTGCTATTACTAGCCCAAAAGTTGGGCTACCTTCGCGACTAGTAGCCTAAAAATTCGGCTAATTTCGCTACTAGTAGCACGAAATTGGGCTACTTATACAAAAAAATGGGCTACTTTCGCTACTAGTAGCCCAAAAATTTGGCAAACTAATCTAACCTTACCTAACCTAACCTTACCTAACCTAACCTAACCTAACCTAACCTGACCTGACCTGACCTAACCTAACCTAACCTAACCTTACCAAACCTAACCTCACCTAACCTAACCTAACCTAACCTAACCCAACCTAACCTAACCTTACCCAAACTAACCTCACCTAACCCAACCTAACCTAACCTAACCTAACTCAAACTAACCTAACCTAACCTAACCTAACCTAACTCAAATTAACCTAACCTAACCTGACCTGACCTAACCTAACCTAACCTAACCTTACCAAACCTAACCTCACCTAACCTAACCTAACCTAACCTAACCTAACCTAACCTAACCTAACCTAACCTAACCCAAACTAACCCAAACTAACCTAACCTAACCTTACCTAACCTAACCCAACCTAACCTAACATAACCTAACCTAACCTAACCTAACCTAACCCAGCCTAACCTAACCTAACCTAACCGAACCTAACCTAACCTAACAAAACCTAACCTAACCCAACCTAACCTAACCTAAGCTAACCTAACCTAACCTAAGCTAACCTAACCTAACCTAACCGAACCTTACCTAACCTAACCTAACCTAGGCAACTTTCACAACTTGTAGCTCAAACACTGGGCTACTTTCGCTACTAGTAACGTAGAATTTGGGCTACTTATGCTACTAGTAGCCTCAAAATTGGGCTACTTTCGCTAGTAGTAGCCCAAAAATTGGGCTACTTTTGCTACTAGTAGCCCAAATTGGACTACTTATAGCCCAAATTTTGGGCTACTTTCGCTACTAGTAGCCCAAAATTGGGCTACTTTTGCTATTACTTGCCCAAAAGTTGGGCTACCTTCGCCACTAGTAGCCCAAAAATTCGGCTACTTTCGCTACTAGTAGCACGAAATTGGCCTACTTATACAAAAAATGGGCTACTTTCGCTACTGGTAGCCCAAAAATTTGGCAAACTAATCTAACATTGCCTAACCTAAGCTTACCTAACCTAACCTAACTTGACCTGACCTAACCTAACCTAACCTAACCTAACCTAACCTAACCTAACCTAACCTAACCTAACCTAACCTAACCTAACCTAACCTAACCTAACTAACCTAACCTAACCTAACCTAACCTAACCTAACCTAACCTAACCTAACCTAACCTAACCTAACCTAACCTAACCTAACCTAACCTAACCTAACCTAACCTAAACTAACCTAACCTAACCTAACCTAACCTAACCTAACCTAACCTGAACCTAACCTAACCTAACCTAACCTAACCTAACCTAACCTAACCTAACCTAACCTAACCTAACCTAACCTAACCTAACCTAACCTAACCTAACCTAACCTAACCTAACCTAACCTAACCTAACCTAACCTAACCTAACCTAACCTAACCTAACCTAACCTAACCTAACCTAACCTAACCTAACCTAACCTAACCTAACCTAACCTAACCTAACCTAACCTAACCTAACCTAACCTAACCTAACCTAACCTAACCTAACCTAACCTAACCTAACCTAACCTAACCTAACCTAACCTAACCTAACCTAACCTAACCTAACCCTAACCTAACCTAACCTAACCTAACCTAACCTAACATAACCTAACCATACTAACCTAACCCTAACCTAACCTAACCTAACCTAACCTAACCT
>NC_091159.1:20176283-20183783 GCF_040958095.1 Procambarus clarkii
TAACCTAACCTAACCTAACCTAACCTAACCTAACCTAACCTAACCTAACCTAACCTAACCTAACCTAACCTAACCTAACCTAACCTAACCTAACCTAACCTAACCTAACCTAACCTAACCTAACCTAACCTAACCTAACCTAACCTAACCTAACCTAACCTAACCTAACCTAACCTAACCTAACCTAACCTAACCTAACCTAACCTAACCTAACCTAACCTAACCTAACCTAACCTAACCTAACCTAACCTAACCTAACCTAACCTAACCTAACCTAACCTAACCTAACCTAACCTAACCTAACCTAACCTAACCTAACCTAACCTAACCTAACCTAACCTAACCTAACCTAACCTAACCTAACCTAACCTAACCTAACCTAACCTAACCTAACCTAACCTAACCTAACCTAACCTAACCTAACCTAACCTAACCTAACCTAACCTAACCTAACCTAACCTAACCTAACCTAACCTAACCTAACCTAACCTAACCTAACCTAACCTAACCTAACCTAACCTAACCTAACCTAACCTAACCTAACCTAACCTAACCTAACCTAACCTAACCTAACCTAACCTAACCTAACCTAACCTAACCTAACCTAACCTAACCTAACCTAACCTAACCTAACCTAACCTAACCTAACCTAACCTAACCTAACCTAACCTAACCTAACCTAACCTAACCTAACCTAACCTAACCTAACCTAACCTAACCTAACCTAACCTAACCTAACCTAACCTAACCTAACCTAACCTAACCTAACCTAACCTAACCTAACCTAACCTAACCTAACCTAACCTAACCTAACCTAACCTAACCTAACCTAACCTAACCTAACCTAACCTAACCTAACCTAACCTAACCTAACCTAACCTAACCTAACCTAACCTAACCTAACCTAACCTAACCTAACCTAACCTAACCTAACCTAACCTAACCTAACCTAACCTAACCTAACCTAACCTAACCTAACCTAACCTAACCTAACCTAACCTAACCTAACCTAACCTAACCTAACCTAACCTAACCTAACCTAACCTAACCTAACCTAACCTAACCTAACCTAACCTAACCTAACCTAACCTAACCTAACCTAACCTAACCTAACCTAACCTAACCTAACCTAACCTAACCTAACCTAACCTAACCTAACCTAACCTAACCTAACCTAACCTAACCTAACCTAACCTAACCTAACCTAACCTAACCTAACCTAACCTAACCTAACCTAACCTAACCTAACCTAACCTAACCTAACCTAACCTAACCTAACCTAACCTAACCTAACCTAACCTAACCTAACCTAACCTAACCTAACCTAACCTAACCTAACCTAACCTAACCTAACCTAACCTAACCTAACCTAACCTAACCTAACCTAACCTAACCTAACCTAACCTAACCTAACCTAACCTAACCTAACCTAACCTAACCTAACCTAACCTAACCTAACCTAACCTAACCTAACCTAACCTAACCTAACCTAACCTAACCTAACCTAACCTAACCTAACCTAACCTAACCTAACCTAACCTAACCTAACCTAACCTAACCTAACCTAACCTAACCTAACCTAACCTAACCTAACCTAACCTAACCTAACCTAACCTAACCTAACCTAACCTAACCTAACCTAACCTAACCTAACCTAACCTAACCTAACCTAACCTAACCTAACCTAACCTAACCTAACCTAACCTAACCTAACCTAACCTAACCTAACCTAACCTAACCTAACCTAACCTAACCTAACCTAACCTAACCTAACCTAACCTAACCTAACCTAACCTAACCTAACCTAACCTAACCTAACCTAACCTAACCTAACCTAACCTAACCTAACCTAACCTAACCTAACCTAACCTAACCTAACCTAACCTAACCTAACCTAACCTAACCTAACCTAACCTAACCTAACCTAACCTAACCTAACCTAACCTAACCTAACCTAACCTAACATATCCTAACCAAACGTGACCTAACTAAACCTAACCAAACCTAACCCAACCTAACCTAACCTAACCTAACGTAACCTAACCTAACCTTACCTAACCTTACCTAACTTAACCCAACCTAACCTAACATAACCTAACCCAAACTAACCCAAACTAACCAAACCTAACCTAACCTAACCTAACCTAACGTAACCTAACCTAACCTAACCCAACCCAACCCAACCCAACCCAACCTAACCTAACTTAACCTAACCAAACCTAACCTAACCTATACTAACCTAACCTAACCTAACCTAACATAACCTAACCCAACCTAACGTAACCTAACCTAACCTAACCTAACCCAACCTAACCTAACCTAACCTAACCTAACCGAACCTTACCTAACCTAACCTAACCTAGGCAACTTTCACAACTTGTAGCTCAAACACTGGGCTACTTTCGCTACTAGTAACGTAGAAATTGGGCTACTTATGCTACTAGTAGCCTCAAAATTGGGCTACTTTTGCTACTAGTAGCCCAAATTGGACTACTTATAGCCCAAATTTTGGGCTACTTTCGATACTAGTAGCCCAAAATTGGGCTACTTTTGCTATTACTAGCCCAAAAGTTGGGCTACCTTCGCGACTAGTAGCCTAAAAATTCGGCTAATTTCGCTACTAGTAGCACGAAATTGGGCTACTTATACAAAAAAAATGGGCTACTTTCGCTACTAGTAGCCCAAAAATTTGGCAAACTAATCTAACCTTACCTAACCTAACCTTACCTAACCTAACCTAACCTAACCTAACCTGACCTGACCTAACCTAACCTAACCTAACCTAACCTTACCAAACCTAACCTCACCTAACCTAACCTAACCTAACCTAACCCAACCTAACCTAACCTTACCCAAACTAACCTCACCTAACCCAACCTAACCTAACCTAACCTAACTCAAACTAACCTAACCTAACCTAACCTAACCTAACTCAAATTAACCTAACCTAACCTGACCTGACCTAACCTAACCTAACCTAACCTAACCTTACCAAACCTAACCTCACCTAACCTAACCTAACCTAACCCAACCTAACCTAACCTAACCTAACCTAACCCAACCTAACCTAACCTAACCTAACCTAACCTAACCCAAACTAACCCAAACTAACCTAACCTAACCTTACCTAACCTAACCCAACCTAACCTAACCTAACCTAACTTAACCTAACCTAACCTAACCTAACCTAACCTAACCTAACCCAGCCTAACCTAACCTAACCTAACCTAACCGAACCTAACCTAACCTAACAAAACCTAACCTAACCCAACCTAACCTAACCTAAGCTAACCTAACCTAACCTAAGCTAACCTAACCTAACCTAACCTAACCTAACCTTACCTAACCTAACCTAACCTAGGCAACTTTCACAACTTGTAGCTCAAACACTGGGCTACTTTCGCTACTAGTAACGTAGAATTTGGGCTACTTATGCTACTAGTAGCCTCAAAATTGGGCTACTTTCGCTAGTAGTAGCCCAAAAATTGGGCTACTTTTGCTACTAGTAGCCCAAATTGGACTACTTATAGCCCAAATTTTGGGCTACTTTCGCTACTAGTAGCCCAAAATTGGGCTACTTTTGCTATTACTTGCCCAAAAGTTGGGCTACCTTCGCCACTAGTAGCCCAAAAATTCGGCTACTTTCGCTACTAGTAGCACGAAATTGGCCTACTTATACAAAAAATGGGCTACTTTCGCTACTGGTAGCCCAAAAATTTGGCAAACTAATCGAACATTGCCTAACCTAAGCTTACCTAACCTAACCTAACCTAACTTGAACCTGACCTAACCTAACCTAACCTAACCTTACCTAAACCTAACCTCACCTAACCTAACCTAACCTAACCTAACCTAACCTAACCCTAACCTAACCTTACCCTAAACTAACCTCACCTAACCCAACCTAACCTAACCTAACCTACCCTAACCTAACCTAGCCTAACCTAACTCAAACTAACCTAACCTAACCTAACCTAACCTAACCTAACCTAACCTAACCTAACCTAACCTAACCTAACCTAACCTAACCTAACCTAACCTAACCTAACCTAACCTAACCTAACCTAACCTAACCTAACCTAACCTAACCTAACCTAACCTAACCTAACCTAACCTAACCTAACCTAACCTAACCTAACCTAACCTAACCTAACCTAACCTAACCTAACCTAACCTAACCTAACCTAACCTAACCTAACCTAACCTAACCTAACCTAACCTAACCTAACCTAACCTAACCTAACCTAACCTAACCTAACCTAACCTAACCTAACCTAACCTAACCTAACCTAACCTAACCTAACCTAACCTAACCTAACCTAACCTAACCTAACCTAACCTAACCTAACCTAACCTAACCTAACCTAACCTAACCTAACCTAACCTAACCTAACCTAACCTAACCTAACCTAACCTAACCTAACCTAACCTAACCTAACCTAACCTAACCTAACCTAACCTAACCTAACCTAACCTAACCTAACCTAACCTAACCTAACCTAACCTAACCTAACCTAACCTAACCTAACCTAACCTAACCTAACCTAACCTAACCTAACCGAACCTAACCTAACCTAACCTAACCTAACCTAACCTAACCTAACCTAACCTAACCTAACCTAACCTAACCTAACCTAACCTAACCTAACCTAACCTAACCTAACCTAACCTAACCTAACCTAACCTAACCTAACCTAACCTAACCTAACCTAACCTAACCTAACCTAACCTAACCTAACCTAACCTAACCTAACCTAACCTAACCTAACCTAACCTAACCTAACCTAACCTAACCTAACCTAACCTAACCTAACCTAACCTAACCTAACCTAACCTAACCTAACCTAACCTAACCTAACCTAACCTAACCTAACCTAACCTAACCTAACCTAACCTAACCTAACCTAACCTAACCTAACCTAACCTAACCTAACCTAACCTAACCTAACCTAACCTAACCTACCTAACCTAACCTAACCTAACCGAACCTAACCTAACCTAACCTAACCTAACCTAACCTAACCTAACCTAACCTAACCTAACCTAACCTAACCTAACCTAACCTAACCTAACCTAACCTAACCTAACCTAACCTAACCTAACCTAACCTAACCTAACCTAACCTACCTAACCTAACCTAACCTAACCTAACCTAACCTAACCTAACCTAACCTAACCTAACCTAACCTAACCTAACCTAACCTAACCTAACCTAACCTAACCTAACCTAACCTAACCTAACCTAACCTAACCTAACCTAACCTAACCTAACCTAACCTAACCTAACCTAACCTAACCTAACCTAACCTAACCTAACCTAACCTAACCTAACCTAACCTAACCTAACCTAACCTAACCTAACCTAACCTAACCTAACCTAACCTAACCTAACCTAACCTAACCTAACCTAACCTAACCTAACCTAACCTAACCTAACCTAACCTAACCTAACCTAACCTAACCTAACCTAACCTAACCTAACCTAACCTAACCTAACGTAACCTAACCTAACCTAACCCAACCCAACCCAACCCAACCTAACCTAACTTAACCTAACCAAACCTAACCTAACCTATACTAACCTAACCTAACCTAACATAACCTAACCCAACCTAACGTAACCTAACCTAACCTAACCTAACCTAACCCAACCTAACCTAACCGAACCTTACCTAACCTAACCTAACCTAGGCAACTTTCACAACTTGTAGCTCAAACACTGGGCTACTTTCGCTACTAGTAACGTAGAAATTGGGCTACTTATGCTACTAGTAGCCTCAAAATTGGGCTACTTTTGCTACTAGTAGCCCAAATTGGACTACTTATAGCCCAAATTTTGGGCTACTTTCGATACTAGTAGCCCAAAATTGGGCTACTTTTGCTATTACTAGCCCAAAAGTTGGGCTACCTTCGCGACTAGTAGCCTAAAAATTCGGCTAATTTCGCTACTAGTAGCACGAAATTGGGCTACTTATACAAAAAAATGGGCTACTTTCGCTACTAGTAGCCCAAAAATTTGGCAAACTAATCCTAACCTAACCTAACCTAACCTTACCTAACCTAACCTAACCTAACCTGACCTGACCTAACCTAACCTAACCTAACCTTACCTAAACCTAACCTCACCTAACCTAACCTAACCTAACCTAACCCTAACCTAACCTAACCTTACCCTAAACTAACCTCACCTAACCTAACCTAACCTAACCTAACCTAACCTCAAACTAACCTAACCTAACCTAACCTAACCTAACTCAAATTAACCTAACCTAACCTGACCTGACCTAACCTAACCTAACCTAACCTAACCTAACCTAACCTAACCTCACCTAACCTAACATAACCTAACCTAACCTAACCCAACCTAACCTAACCTAACCTAACCTAACCTAACCTAACCTAACCTAACCTAACCTAACCCTAAACTAACCCAAACCTAACCTAACCTAACCTTACCTAACCTAACCCTAACCTAACCTAACATAACCTAACCTAACCTAACCTAACCTAACCCAGCCTAACCTAACCTAACCTAACCTAACCGAACCTAACCTAACCTAACAAAACCTAACCTAACCCAACCTAACCTAACCTAAGCTAACCTAACCTAACCTAAGCTAACCTAACCTAACCTAACCGAACCTTACCTAACCTAACCTAACCTAGGCAACTTTCACAACTTGTAGCTCAAACACTGGGCTACTTTCGCTACTAGTAACGTAGAATTTGGGCTACTTATGCTACTAGTAGCCTCAAAATTGGGCTACTTTCGCTAGTAGTAGCCCAAAAATTGGGCTACTTTTGCTACTAGTAGCCCAAATTGGACTACTTATAGCCCAAATTTTGGGCTACTTTCGCTACTAGTAGCCCAAAATTGGGCTACTTTTGCTATTACTTGCCCAAAAGTTGGGCTACCTTCGCCACTAGTAGCCCAAAAATTCGGCTACTTTCGCTACTAGTAGCACGAAATTGGCCTACTTATACAAAAAATGGGCTACTTTCGCTACTGGTAGCCCAAAAATTTGGCAAACTAATCTAACATTGCCTAACCTAAGCTTACCTAACCTAACCTAACCTAACCTAACCTAACTGACCTGAACCTAACCTAACCTAACCTAACCTTACCTAACCTAACCTAACCTAACCTAACCTAACCTAACCTAACCTAACCTAACCTAACCTAACCTAACCTAACCTAACCTAACCTAACCTAACCTAACCTAACCTAACCTAACCTAACCTAACCTAACCTAACCTAGCCTAACCTATCTCAAACTAACCTAACCTAACCTAACCTAACTCAACCTAACCTAACCTAACCTAACCTAACCTAACCTAACCTAACCTAACCTAACCTAACCTAACCTAACCTAACCTAACCTAACCTAACCTAACCTAACCTATCCTAACCCTAACCTAACCTAACCCTAAACTAACCTAAACTAACCTAACCTAACCTACCTAACCTAACCAACCTAATCTAACCTAACCTAACCTAAC
>NC_091159.1:20191283-20193783 GCF_040958095.1 Procambarus clarkii
CCTAACCTAACCTAACCTAACCTAACCTAACCTAACCTAACCTAACCTAACCTAACCTAACCTAACCTAACCTAACCTAACCTAACCTAACCTAACCTAACCTAACCTAACTAACCTAACCTAACCTAACCTAACCTAACCTAACCTAACCTAACCTAACCTAACCTAACCTAACCTAACCTAACCTAACCTAACCTAACCTAACCTAACCTAACCTAACCTAACCTAACCTAACCTAACCTAACCTAACCTAACCTAACCTAACCTAACCTAACCTAACCTAACCTAACCTAACCTAACCTAACCTAACCTAACCTAACCTAACCTAACCTAACCTAACCTAACCTAACCTAACCTAACCTAACCTAACCTAACCTAACCTAACCTAACCTAACCTAACCTAACCTAACCTAACCTAACCTAACTAACCTAACCTAACCTAACCTAACCTAACCTAACCTAACCTAACCTAACCTAACCTAACCTAACCTAACCTAACCTAACCTAACCTAACCTAACCTAACCTAACCTAACCTAACCTAACCTAACCTAACCTAACCTAACCTAACCTAACCTAACCTAACCTAACCTAACCTAACCTAACCTAACCTAACCTAACCTAACCTAACCTAACCTAACCTAACCTAACCTAACCTAACCTAACCTAACCTAACCTAACCTAACCTAACCTAACCTAACCTAACCTAACCTAACCTAACCTAACCTAACCTAACCTAACCTAACCTAACCTAACCTAACCTAACCTAACCTAACCTAACCTAACCTAACCTAACCTAACCTAACCTAACCTAACCTAACCTAACCTAACCTAACCTAACCTAACCTAACCTAACCTAACCTAACCTAACCTAACCTAACCTAACCTAACCTAACCTAACCTAACCTAACCTAACCTAACCTAACCTAACCTAACCTAACCTAACCTAACCTAACCTAACCTAACCTAACCTAACCTAACCTAACCTAACCTAACCTAACCTAACCTAACCTAACCTAACCTAACCTAACCTAACCTAACCTAACCTAACCTAACCTAACCTAACCTAACCTAACCTAACCTAACCTAACCTAACCTAACCTAACCTAACCTAACCTAACCTAACCTAACCTAACCTAACCTAACCTAACCTAACCTAACCTAACCTAACCTAACCTAACCTAACCTAACCTAACCTAACCTAACCTAACCTAACCTAACCTAACCTAACCTAACCTAACCTAACCTAACCTAACCTAACCTAACCTAACCTAACCTAACCTAACCTAACCTAACCTAACCTAACCTAACCTAACCTAACCTAACCTAACCTAACCTAACCTAACCTAACCTAACCTAACCTAACCTAACCTAACCTAACCTAACCTAACCTAACCTAACCTAACCTAACCTAACCTAACCTAACCTAACCTAACCTAACCTAACCTAACCTAACCTAACCTAACCTAACCTAACCTAACCTAACCTAACCTAACCTAACCTAACCTAACCTAACCTAACCTAACCTAACCTAACCTAACCTAACCTAACCTAACCTAACCTAACCTAACCTAACCTAACCTAACCTAACCTAACCTAACCTAACCTAACCTAACCTAACCTAACCTAACCTAACCTAACCTAACCTAACCTAACCTAACCTAACCTAACCTAACCTAACCTAACCTAACCTAACCTAACCTAACCTAACCTAACCTAACCTAACCTAACCTAACCTAACCTAACCTAACCTAACCTAACCTAACCTAACCTAACCTAACCTAACCTAACCTAACCTAACCTAACCTAACCTAACCTAACCTAACCTAACCTAACCTAACCTAACCTAACCTAACCTAACCTAACCTAACCTAACCTAACCTAACCTAACCTAACCTAACCTAACCTAACCTAACCTAACCTAACCTAACCTAACCTAACCTAACCTAACCTAACCTAACCTAACCTAACCTAACCTAACCTAACCTAACCTAACCTAACCTAACCTAACCTAACCTAACCTAACCTAACCTAACCTAACCTAACCTAACCTAACCTAACCTAACCTAACCTAACCTAACCTAACCTAACCTAACCTAACCTAACCTAACCTAACCTAACCTAACCTAACCTAACCTAACCTAACCTAACCTAACCTAACCTAACCTAACCTAACCTAACCTAACCTAACCTAACCTAACCTAACCTAACCTAACCTAACCTAACCTAAACCTAACCTACCTAACCTAACCTAACCTAACCTACTAACACTAACCAACCTAACCTAACCTAACCTAACCTAACCTAACCTAACCTACCTAACCTAACCTAACCTAACCTAACCTAACCTAACCTAACCTAACCTAAACCTAACCTAACCTAACTAACCTAACCTAACCTAACTAACCTAACCTAACCTAACCTAACCTAACCTAACCTAACCTAACCTAACCTAACCTAACCTAACCTAACCTAACCTAACCTAACCTAACCTAACCTAAC
>NC_091159.1:20208783-20223094 GCF_040958095.1 Procambarus clarkii
ACTTAACCTAACCTAACCTAACTCAAACTAACCTAACCTAACCTAAACTAACTTAACCTAACCGAACCTAACCTAACCTAACTTAACCTAACCTAACCCAACCTAACCTAACCTAACCTAAGCTAACCTAACCTAACCTAACTTAACCTAACCCCACCTTACCTAACCTAACCTAACCCAACCTAACCTAACCTAACCTCACCTAACCAATCCTACCCTAACTTAACCTAACCTAACCTAACCCAACCTAACCTAACCTAACCTAACCTAACCTAACCCAACTTAACCTAACCTAACCCAACCTAACCTAACCTAACATAACCTAACCTAACCTAACCTAACCTAACCCAACCTATTCTAACCTAACCCAAACTAACCTAACCTAACCTAACCCAACCTAACCTAACCTAACCTAACCTAACCTTAACTAACCTAACCTAACCTAACCCAACTTAACCTAACCTAACCTAACTCAAACTAACCTAACCTAACCTAAACTAACTTAACCTAACCTAACCTAACCGAACCTAACCTAATCTAACCTAACTTTACCTAACCTAACCCAACCTAACCTAACCTAACTTTACCTAACCTAACCTAACCTAACCTAACCTAACCTAAACCTAACCTAACCTAACCTAACCTAACCTAACCTAACCTAACCTAACCTACCTAACCTAACCTAACCTAACCTAACCTAACCTAACCTAACCTAACCTAACCTAAACCTAACCTAACCTAACCTAACCTAAACCTAACCTAACCTAACCTAACACCTAACCTAACCTAACCTAACCTAACCTAACCTAACCTAACCTAACCTAACCTAACCTAACCTAACCTAACCTAACCTAACCTAACTAACCTAACCTAACCTAACCTAACCTAACCTAACCTAACCTAACCTAACCTAACCTAACCTAACCTAACCTAACCTAACCTAACCTAACCTAACCTAAGCTAACCTAACCTAACCTAACCTAACTTAACCTAACCCCACCTTACCTAACCTAACCTAAACCAACCTAACCTAACCTCACCTAACCAATCCTACCCTAACTTAACCTAACCTAACCTAACCTAACCCAACCTAACCTAACCTAACCTAACCTAACCCAACTTAACCTAACCTAACCCAACCTAACCTAACCTAACATAACCTAACCTAACCTAACCTAACCTAACCCAACCTATTCTAACCTAACCCAAACTAACCTAACCTAACCTAACCCAACCTAACCACCTAACCTAACCTAACCTTAACTAACCTAACCTAACCTAACCCAACTTAACCTAACCTAACCTAACTCAAACTAACCTAACCTAACCTAAACTAACTTAACCTAACCTAACCTAACCTAACCGAACCTAACCTAATCTAACCTAACTTTACCTAACCTAACCCAACCTAACCTAACCTAACCTAACCTAACCTAACCCAACCTAACCTCACCTAACCTAACCTAACCTAACCTTACCTAACCTAACCTAACTTAACCCAACCTAACCTAACCTAACTCAAACTAACCTAACCTAACCTAACCTAACTTTACCTAACCTAACCTAACCTAACCTAACCCAACCTTACCTAACCTAACCTAACCTAACCTAACCTAACTTAACCTAACCTAACCTAACCTAACCTAGCTTAACATAACCTAACCTTACCTAACCTAACCTAACCCAACCTAACCTAACCTAACCTAACTCAAACTAACCTAACCTAACCTAACCTAACCTAACTTAACCTAACCAAACCTAACCTAACCTAACCTAACCCAACCTAACCTAACCCAACCTAACCTAACCTAACCTAACCTTATGTACCCTAACCTAACCCAACCTAACCTAACCTAACCTAACTCAAACTAACCTAACCTAACCTAACCTAACTTAACCTAACCTAACCTAACCTAACCAAACCTAACCAAACCTAACCTAACCTAACCTAACCTAACCCAACCTACCCTAACCTAACCTAACCCAACCTACCCTAACCTAACCTAACCCAACCTAACCTAACCTAACCTAACCTTATGTACCCTAACCTAACCCAACCTACCCTAACCTAACCTAACTCAAACTAACCTAACCTAACCTAACCTAACCTATCCTAACCAAACGTGACCAAACCTAACCTAACCTAACCTAACCTAACCCAACCTAACCTAACCTAACCTAACCTAACCCAACCTAACCTAACCTAACCTAACCCAAACTAACCCAAACTAACCTAACCCAAACTAACCTCACCTAACCCAACCTAACCTAACCTAACCTAACCCAACCCAACCTAACCTAACCTAACCCAACCCAACCTAACCTAACCTAACCTAACCTAACCTAACCTAACTTAACCTAACCTAAACTAACCTAACCTAACCTAACCTAACATAACCTAACCTTACCTAACCTAACCTAACCCAACCTAACCTAACCTAACCTAACTCAAACTAACCTAACCTAACCTAACCTAACCTAACATAACCTAACTAACCTAACCTAACCTAACCTAACCTAACCTAACCCAACCTAACCTAACCTAACCTAACCTAACCCAACTTAACCTAACCTAACCTAAATCAAACTAACCTAACCTATCCTAACCTAACCTAACCTAACCTAACATATCCTAACCAAACGTGACCTAACTAAACCTAACCAAACCTAACCCAACCTAACCTAACCTAACCTAACCTAACCTAACCTAACCTTACCTAACCTAACCTAACTTAACCCAACCTATCCTAACATAACCTAACCCAAACTAACCCAAACTAACCAAACCTAACCTAACCTAACCTAACCGAACCTAACCCAACCTAACCTAACCTAACGTAACCTAACCTAACCCAACCCAACCCAACCTAACCTAACCTAACCTAACGTAACCTAACCTAACCCAACCCAACCCAACCTAACCTAACCTAACCTAACTTAACCTAACCAAACCTAACCTATACTAACCTAACCTAACCTAACCTAACATAACCTAACCCAACCTAACGTAACCTAACCTAACCTAACCTAACCCAACCTAACCTAACCTAACCTATCCTAACCTAACCTTACCTAACCTAACCTAACCTAAGCAACTTTCACAACTTGTAGCTCAAACACTGGGCTACTATCGCAACTAGTAACGTAGAAATTGGGCTACTTATGCTAATAGTAGCCTCAAAATTGGGCTCTTTTGCTACTAGTAGCCCAAATTGGACTACTTATAGCCCAAATTTTGGGCTACTTTCGCTACTAGTAGCCCAAAATTGGGCTACTTTTGCTATTACTAGCCCGAAAGTTGGGCTACCTTCGCCACTAGTAGCCTAAAAATTCGGCTACTTTCGCTACTAGTAGCACGAAATTGGGCTACTTATACAAAAAAATGGGCTACTTTCGCTACTAGTAGCCCAAAAATTTGGCAAACTAATCTAACCTTACCTAACCTATCCTTACCAAACCTAACCTAACCTAACCTGACCTGACCTAACCTAACCTAACCTATCCTTACCAAACCTAACCTCACCTAACCTAACCTAACCTAACCTAACCTAACCCAACCTAACCTAATCTTACCCAAACTAACCTCACCTAACCCAACCTAACCTAACCTATCCTAACCTAACCTAACTCAAACTAACCTAACCTAACCTAACCTAACTCAAACTAACCTAACCTAACCTAACCTAACCTATCCTAACCAAACGTGACCAAACCTTACCTAACCTAACCTAACCTAACCCAACCTAACCTAACCTAACCTAACCTAACCCAACCTAACCTAACCTAACCTAACCTAACCTAACCCAAACTAACCCAAACTAACCTAACCTTACCTAACCTAACCCAACCTAACCTAACCTAACTTAACCTAACCCAACCCAACCTAACCTAACCTAACCTAACCTAACCTTACCTAACCTAACCTAACTTAACCTAACCCAACCTAACCTATCCTAACCTAACCTAACCTAACCTAACCTAACCCAACCTAACCTAACCTAACCTATCCTAATCTAACCTAACCCAACCTAACCTAACCTAACCTAACCTAACTTAACCTAACTTAACCTAACCTAACTTAACCTAACCTAACCCCACCTTACCTAACCTAACCTAACCTAACCCAACCTAACCTAACCTAACCTAACCTAACCTAACCAAACCTACCCTAACTTAACCTAACCTAACCCAACCTAACCTAACCTAACCTAACCTAACCTAACCCAACTTAACCTAACCCAACCTAACCTAACCTAACATAACCTAACCTAACCTAACCTAACCTAACCCAACCTATTCTAACCTAACCCAAACTAACCTAACCTAACCTAACCTAACCTAACCTAACCTTACCTAACCTAACCTAACCTAACCTAACCCAACTTAACCTAACCTAACCTAACTCAAACTAACATAACCTAACCTAAACTAACTTAACCTAACCGAACCTAACCTAACCTAACCTAACCTAACCTAACCTAACCTAGCCTAACCTAACCTAACTTAACCTAACCTAACCCAACCTAACCCAACCTAACCTAACCTAACCTAACCTAACCTAACCTAACCTAACTTAACCTAACCTAACCTAACCTAACGTAACCTAACGTAACCTAACCTAACCTAACCTAACTTAACCTAACCTAACCTAACCTAACGTAACCTAACCTAACCTAACCTAACCCAACCTAACCTAACCTAACTTAACCTAACCTAACCCAACCTAACCTAACCTAACCCAACCTAACCTAACCTAAGCTAACCTAACCTAACCTAACCTAACCTAACTTAACCTAACCTAACGTAACCTAACGTAACCTTACCTAACCTAACCTAACCCAACCTAACCTAACCTAACTTAACCTAACCTATTCTAACCTTACCTAACCTAACCTAACCCAACCTAACCTAACCTAACCTAACCTAACCTAACTCAAAATAACCTAACCTAACCTTACCTAACTTAACCTAACCTAACCTAACCTAACCCAACCCAACCCAACCCAACCCAACCTAACCTAACTTAACCTAACCTAACCTAACCTAACTTTACCTAACCTAACCTAACCCAACCTAACCTAACCTAACTCAAACTAACCTAACCTAACCTAACCTAACTTAACCTAACCTAACCTAACCTAACCCAACCTAACCTAACCTAACCCAACTTAACCTAACCTAACCTAAATCAAACTAACCTATCCTAACCTAACCTAACCTAACCTAACATATCCTAACCAAACGTGACCTAACTAAACCTAACCAAACCTAACCCAACCTAACCTAACCTAACCTAACCTAACCTAACCTTACCTAACCTTACCTAACCTTACCTAACCTTACCTAACTTAACCCAACCTAACCTAACATAACCTAACCCAAACTAACCCAAACTAACCAAACCTAACCTAACCTAACCTAACCTAACCTAACGTAACCTAACCTAACCTATCCCAACCCAACCTAACCTAACCTAACCTAACTTAACCTAACCAAACCTAACCTATACTAACCTAACCTAACCTAACCTAACATAACCTAACCCAACCTAACGTAACCTAACCTAACCTAACCTAACCCAACCTAACCTAACCTAACCTAACCTATCCTAACCTAACCGAACCTTACCTAACCTAACCTAACCTAGGCAACTTTCACAACTTGTAGCTCAAACACTGGGCTACTTTCGCAACTAGTAACGTAGAAATTGGGCTACTTATGCTACTAGTAGCCTCAAAATTGGGCTACTTTTGCTACTAGTAGCCCAAATTGGACTACTTATAGCCCAAATTTTGGGCTACTTTCGCTACTAGTAGCCCAAAATTGGGCTACTTTTGCTATTACTAGCCCGAAAGTTGGGCTACCTTCGCCACTAGTAGCCTAAAAATTCGGCTACTTTCGCTACTAGTAGCACGAAATTGGGCTACTTATACAAAAAAATGGGCTAATTTCGCTACTAGTAGCCCAAAAATTTGGCAAACTAATCTAACCTTACCTAACCTAACCTTACCAAACCTAACCTAACCTGACCTGACCTAACCTAACCTAACCTAACCTAACCTTACCAAACCTAACCTAACCTAACCTAACCTAACCTAACCTAACATATCCTAACCAAACGTGACCTAACTAAACCTAACCAAACCTAACCCAACCTAACCTAACCTAACCTAACCTAACCTAACCTTACCTAACCTTACCTAACCTTACCTAACTTAACCCAACCTAACCTAACATAACCTAACCCAAACTAACCCAAACTAACCAAACCTAACCTAACCTAACCTAACCTAACGTAACCTAACCTAACCTAACCTATCCCAACCCAACCTAACCTAACCTAACCTAACTTAACCTAACCAAACCTAACCTATACTAACCTAACCTAACCTAACCTAACATAACCTAACCCAACCTAACGTAACCTAACCTAACCTAACCCAACCTAACCTAACCTAACCTAACCTATCCTAACCTAACCGAACCTTACCTAACCTAACCTAACCTAGGCAACTTTCACAACTTGTAGCTCAAACACTGGGCTACTTTCGCAACTAGTAACGTAGAAATTGGGCTACTTATGCTACTAGTAGCCTCAAAATTGGGCTACTTTTGCTACTAGTAGCCCAAATTGGACTACTTATAGCCCAAATTTTGGGCTACTTTCGCTACTAGTAGCCCAAAATTGGGCTACTTTTGCTATTACTAGCCCGAAAGTTGGGCTACCTTCGCCACTAGTAGCCTAAAAATTCGGCTACTTTCGCTACTAGTAGCACGAAATTGGGCTACTTATACAAAAAAATGGGCTAATTTCGCTACTAGTAGCCCAAAAATTTGGCAAACTAATCTAACCTTACCTAACCTAACCTTACCAAACCTAACCTAACCTGACCTGACCTAACCTAACCTAACCTAACCTAACCTTACCAAACCTAACCTAACCTAACCTAACCTAACCTAACCTAACATATCCTAACCAAACGTGACCTAACTAAATCTAACCAAACCTAACCCAACCTAACCTAACCTAACCTAACCTAACCTAACCTTACCTAACCTTACCTAACCTTACCTAACTTAACCCAACCTAACCTAACATAACCTAACCCAAACTAACCCAAACTAACCAAACCTAACCTAACCTAACCTAACCTAACGTAACCTAACCTAACCTAACCTATCCCAACCCAACCTAACCTAACCTAACCTAACTTAACCTAACCAAACCTAACCTATACTAACCTAACCTAACCTAACCTAACATAACCTAACCCAACCTAACGTAACCTAACCTAACCTAACCCAACCTAACCTAACCTAACCTAACCTATCCTAACCTAACCGAACCTTACCTAACCTAACCTAACCTAGGCAACTTTCACAACTTGTAGCTCAAACACTGGGCTACTTTCGCAACTAGTAACGTAGAAATTGGGCTACTTATGCTACTAGTAGCCTCAAAATTGGGCTACTTTTGCTACTAGTAGCCCAAATTGGACTACTTATAGCCCAAATTTTGGGCTACTTTCGCTACTAGTAGCCCAAAATTGGGCTACTTTTGCTATTACTAGCCCGAAAGTTGGGCTACCTTCGCCACTAGTAGCCTAAAAATTCGGCTACTTTCGCTACTAGTAGCACGAAATTGGGCTACTTATACAAAAAAATGGGCTAATTTCGCTACTAGTAGCCCAAAAATTTGGCAAACTAATCTAACCTTACCTAACCTAACCTTACCAAACCTAACCTAACCTGACCTGACCTAACCTAACCTAACCTAACCTAACCTAACCTAACCTTACCAAACCTAACCTCACCTAACCTAACCTAACCTAACCTAACCTAACCCAACCTAACCTAATCTTACCCAAACTAACCTCACCTAACCCAACCTAACCTAACCTAACCTAACCTAACCTAACTCAAACTAACCTAACCTAACCTAACCTAACTCAAACTAACCTAACCTAACCTAACCTAACCTATCCTAACCAAACATGTCCAAACCTTACCTAACCTAACCTAACCCAACCTAACCTAACCTAACCTAACCTAACCCAACCTAACCTAACCTAACCAAACCTAACCTAACCTAACCCAACCTAACCTAACCTAACCTAACCTAACCTAACCCAACCTAACCTAACCTATCCTAACCTAACCTAACCTAACCTAACATATCCTAACCAAACGTGACCTAACTAAACCTAACCAAACCTAACCCAACCTAACCTAACCTAACCTAACCTAACCTAACCTAACCTTACCTAACCTAACCTAACTTAACCCAACCTATCCTAACATAACCTAACCCAAACTAACCCAAACTAACCAAACCTAACCTAACCTAACCTAACCGAACCTAACCCAACCTAACCTAACCTAACGTAACCTAACCTAACCCAACCCAACCCAACCTAACCTAACCTAACTTAACCTAACCAAACCTAACCTATACTAACCTAACCTAACCTAACCTAACATAACCTAACCCAACCTAACGTAACCTAACCTAACCTAACCTAACCCAACCTAACCTAACCTAACCTATCCTAACCTAACCTTACCTAACCTAACCTAACCTAAGCAACTTTCACAACTTGTAGCTCAAACACTGGGCTACTATCGCAACTAGTAACGTAGAAATTGGGCTACTTATGCTAATAGTAGCCTCAAAATTGGGCTACTTTTGCTACTAGTAGCCCAAATTGGACTACTTATAGCCCAAATTTTGGGCTACTTTCGCTACTAGTAGCCCAAAATTGGGCTACTTTTGCTATTACTAGCCCGAAAGTTGGGCTACCTTCGCCACTAGTAGCCTAAAAATTCGGCTACTTTCGCTACTAGTAGCACGAAATTGGGCTACTTATACAAAAAATGGGCTACTTTCGCTACTAGTAGCCCAAAAATTTGGCAAACTAATCTAACCTTACCTAACCTATCCTTACCAAACCTAACCTAACCTAACCTGACCTGACCTAACCTAACCTAACCTATCCTTACCAAACCTAACCTCACCTAACCTAACCTAACCTAACCTAACCTAACCCAACCTAACCTAATCTTACCCAAACTAACCTCACCTAACCCAACCTAACCTAACCTAACCTAACCTAACCTAACTCAAACTAACCTAACCTAACCTAACTCAAACTAACCTAACCTAACCTAACCTAACCTAACCTATCCTAACCAAACGTGACCAAACCTTACCTAACGTAACCTAACCTAACCCAACCTAACCTAACCTAACCTAACCTAACCCAACCTAACCTAACCTAACCTAACCTAACCCAAACTAACCCAAACTAACCTAACCTTACCTAACCTAACCCAACCTAACCTAACCTAACCTAACTTAACCTAACCCAACCCAACCTAACCTAACCTAACCTAACCTTACCTAACCTAACCTAACTTAACCTAACCCAACCTAACCTATCCTAACCTAACCTAACCTAACCTAACCCAACCTAACCTAACCTAACCTATCCTAATCTAACCTAACCCAACCTAACCTAACCTAACCTAACCTAACTTAACCTAACTTAACCTAACCTAACCTAACCCCACCTTACCTAACCTAACCTAACCTAACCCAACCTAACCTAACCTAACCTAACCTAACCTAACCAAACCTACCCTAACTTAACCTAACCTAACCCAACCTAACCTAACCTAACCTAACCTAACCCAACCCAACTTAACCTAACCTAACCCAACCTAACCTAACCTAACATAACCTAACCTAACCTAACCTAACCTAACCCAACCTATTCTAACCTAACCCAAACTAACCTAACCTAACCTAACCTTACCTAACCTAACCTAACCTAACCTAACCCAACTTAACCTAACCTAACCTAACTCAAACTAACATAACCTAACCTAAACTAACTTAACCTAACCTAACCGAACCTAACCTAACCTAACCTAACCTAACCTAACCTAACCTAGCCTAACCTAACCTAACTTAACCTAACCTAACCCAACCTAACCCAACCTAACCTAACCTAACCTAACCTAAGCTAACCTAACCTAACCTAACCTAACCTAACCTAACCTACCCTACCCTAACCTAACCTAACCTAACCTAACCTAACCTAACCTAACCTAGCCTAACCTAACCTAACTTAACCTAACCTAACCCAACCTAACCCAACCTAACCTAACCTAACCTAACCTAAGCTAACCTAACCTAACCTAACCTAACTTAACCTAACCTAACCTAACCTAACGTAACCTAACGTAACCTAACCTAACCTAACTTAACCTAACCTAACCTAACCTAACGTAACCTAACCTAACCTAACCTAACCCAACCTAACCTAACCTAACTTAACCTAACCTAACCCAACCTAACCTAACCTAACCCAACCTAACCTAACCTAACCTAAGCTAACCTAACCTAACCTAACTTAACCTAACCTAACGTAACCTAACGTAACCTTACCTAACCTAACCTAACCCAACCTAACCTAACCTAACTTAACCTAACCTATTCTAACCTTACCTAACCTAACCTAACCCAACCTAACCTAACCTAACCTAACCTAACCTAACTCAAAATAACCTAACCTAACCTTACCTAACTTAACCTAACCTAACGTAACCTAACCCAACCCAACCCAACCCAACCTAACCTAACTTAACCTAACCTAACCTAACCTAACCTAACTTTACCTAACCTAACCTAACCCAACCTAACCTAACCTAACCTAACTCAAACTAACCTAACCTAACCTAACCTAACTTAACCTAACCTAACCTAACCTAACCTAACCCAACCTAACCTAACCTAACCTAACCCAACTTAACCTAACCTAACCTAAATCAAACTAACCTATCCTAACCTAACCTAACCTAACCTAACATATCCTAACCAAACGTGACCTAACTAAACCTAACCAAACCTAACCCAACCTAACCTAACCTAACCTAACCTAACCTAACCTTACCTAACCTTACCTAACCTTACCTAACCTTACCTAACTTAACCCAACCTAACCTAACATAACCTAACCCAAACTAACCCAAACTAACCAAACCTAACCTAACCTAACCTAACCTAACCTAACGTAACCTAACCTAACCTATCCCAACCCAACCTAACCTAACCTAACCTAACTTAACCTAACCAAACCTAACCTATACTAACCTAACCTAACCTAACCTAACATAACCTAACCCAACCTAACGTAACCTAACCTAACCTAACCTAACCCAACCTAACCTAACCTAACCTAACCTATCCTAACCTAACCGAACCTTACCTAACCTAACCTAACCTAGGCAACTTTCACAACTTGTAGCTCAAACACTGGGCTACTTTCGCAACTAGTAACGTAGAAATTGGGCTACTTATGCTACTAGTAGCCTCAAAATTGGGCTACTTTTGCTACTAGTAGCCCAAATTGGACTACTTATAGCCCAAATTTTGGGCTACTTTCGCTACTAGTAGCCCAAAATTGGGCTACTTTTGCTATTACTAGCCCGAAAGTTGGGCTACCTTCGCCACTAGTAGCCTAAAAATTCGGCTACTTTAGCTACTAGTAGCACGAAATTGGGCTACTTATACAAAAAAATGGGCTAATTTCGCTACTAGTAGCCCAAAAATTTGGCAAACTAATCTAACCTTACCTAACCTAACCTTACCAAACCTAACCTAACCTGACCTGACCTAACCTAACCTAACCTAACCTAACCTTACCAAACCTAACCTAACCTAACCTAACCTAACCTAACCTAACATATCCTAACCAAACGTGACCTAACTAAACCTAACCAAACCTAACCCAACCTAACCTAACCTAACCTAACCTAACCTAACCTTACCTAACCTTACCTAACCTTACCTAACTTAACCCAACCTAACCTAACATAACCTAACCCAAACTAACCCAAACTAACCAAACCTAACCTAACCTAACCTAACCTAACGTAATCTAACCTAACCTAACCTATCCCAACCCAACCTAACCTAACCTAACCTAACTTAACCTAACCAAACCTAACCTATACTAACCTAACCTAACCTAACCTAACATAACCTAACCCAACCTAACGTAACCTAACCTAACCTAACCCAACCTAACCTAACCTAACCTAACCTATCCTAACCTAACCGAACCTTACCTAACCTAACCTAACCTAGGCAACTTTCACAACTTGTAGCTCAAACACTGGGCTACTTTCGCAACTAGTAACGTAGAAATTGGGCTACTTATGCTACTAGTAGCCTCAAAATTGGGCTACTTTTGCTACTAGTAGCCCAAATTGGACTACTTATAGCCCAAATTTTGGGCTACTTTCGCTACTAGTAGCCCAAAATTGGGCTACTTTTGCTATTACTAGCCCGAAAGTTGGGCTACCTTCGCCACTAGTAGCCTAAAAATTCGGCTACTTTCGCTACTAGTAGCACGAAATTGGGCTACTTATACAAAAAAATGGGCTAATTTCGCTACTAGTAGCCCAAAAATTTGGCAAACTAATCTAACCTTACCTAACCTAACCTTACCAAACCTAACCTAACCTGACCTGACCTGACCTAACCTAACCTAACCTAACCTAACCTTACCAAACCTAACCTCACCTAACCTAACCTAACCTAACCTAACCTAACCTAACCCAACCTAACCTAATCTTACCCAAACTAACCTCACCTAACCCAACCTAACCTAACCTAACCTAACCTAACCTAACCTAACTCAAACTAACCTAACCTAACCTAACCTAACTCAAACTAACCTAACCTAACCTAACCTAACCTATCCTAACCAAACATGTCCAAACCTTACCTAACCTAACCTAACCTAACCCAACCTAACCTAACCTAACCTAACCTAACCTAACCCAACCTAACCTAACCTAACCAAACCTAACCTAACCTAACCCAAACTAACCCAAACTAACCTAACCTTACCTAACCTAACCCAACCTAACCTAACCTAACCTAACATAACCTAACCCAACCTAACCTAACCTAACCTAACCCAACCTAACCTAACGTAACCTAACCTAACCTAACCTATTCGAACCTAACATAACCTAACCCATACTAACCTAACCTAACCTAACCCAACCTAACCTAACCTAACCTAACCTAACCGAACCTAACATAACCTAACCCATACTAACCTAACCTAACCTAACCTAACCCAACCTAACCTAACCTATCCTAATCTAACCTAACCTAACCTAACCTAACCTAAACTAACCTAACATAACCTAACCTAACCTAACCCAACCTAACCTAACCTAACCCAACCTAACCTAACCTAACCTAACCTAACCTAGCCTAACCTAACCTAACCCAACCTAACCCAACCTAACCTAACCTAACCTAACCTAACCTAACCCAACCTAACCTAACCTAACCTAACCCAACCTAACCTAACCTAACCTATCCTAACCTAACCGAACCTAACATAACCTAACCCATACTAACCTAACCTAACCTAACCTAACCTAACCTAACCCAACCTAACCTAACTTAACCTGACCCAACCTAACCTAACCTAACCTAACCTAACCTAACCCAACCTAACCTAACCTAACCTAACCTATCCTAATCTAACCTAACCTAACCTAACCGAACCTAACCTAACCTAACCTAACCTAACCTAACCTAACTTAACCTAACCTAACCCCACCTTACCTAACCTAACCCAACCTAACTTAACCTAACCAAACCTACCCTAACTTAACCTAACCTAACCTAACCCAACCCAACCTAACCTAACCTAACCCAACTTAACCTAACCTAACCCAACCTAACCTAACCGAACATAACCTAACCTAACCTAACCTAACCCAACCTATTCTAACCTAACCCAAACTAACCTAACCTAACCTAACCCAACCTAACCTAACCTAACCTAACCTAACCTAACCTTACCTAACCTAACCTAACCTAACCCAACTTAACCTAACCTAACTCAAACTAACATAACCTAACCTAAACTAACTTAACCTAACCTAACCGAACCGAACCTAACCTAACCTAACTTAACCTAACCTAACCCAACCTAACCTAACCTAACCTAACCTAACCTAACCAACCTAACCTAACCTAACCAATAATAACCTAACCTAACCCAACCTAACCTAACCTAACCTAACCTAACCCAACCTAACCTAACCTAACCTAACCTAACCAAACATAATCCTAACCAAACTAACCTAACTAAACCTAACCAAACCTAACCCAACCTAACCTAACCCTAACCTAACCTAAACCTACCTTACCTAACCTAACCTAACCTAACCCAACCTAACCTAACATAACCTAACCACAAACTAACCCAAACTAACC
>NC_091159.1:20223594-20243594 GCF_040958095.1 Procambarus clarkii
ACCTAACCTAACCTAGGCAACTTTCACAACTTGTAGCTCAAACACTGGGCTACTTTCGCAACTAGTAACGTAGAAATTGGGCTACTTATGCTACTAGTAGCCTCAAAATTGGGCTACTTTTGCTACTAGTAGCCCAAATTGGACTACTTATAACCCAAATTTTGGGCTACTTTCGCTACTAGTAGCCCAAAATTGGGCTACTTTTGCTATTACTAGCCCGAAAGTTGGGCTACCTTCGCCACTAGTAGCCTAAAAATTCGGCTACTTTCGCTACTAGTAGCACGAAATTGGGCTACTTATACAAAAAAATGGGCTACTTTCGCTACTAGTAGCCCAAAAATTTGGCAAACTAATCTAACCTTACCTAACCTAACCTTACCAAACCTAACCTAACCTAACCTGACCTGACCTAACCTAACCTAACCTAACCTTACCAAACCTAACCTCACCTAACCTAACCTAACCTAACCTAACCTAACCCAACCTAACCTAATCTTACCCAAACTAACCTCACCTAACCCAACCTAACCTAACCTAACCTAACTCAAACTAACCTAACCTAACCTAACCTAACTCAAACTAACCTAACCTAACCTAACCTAACCTAACCTATCCTAACCAAACGTGACCAAACCTTACCTAACCTAACCTAACCTAACCCAACCTAACCTAACCTAACCTAACCTAACCCAAACTAACCCAAACTAACCTAACCTTACCTAACCTAACCCAACCTAACCTAACCTAACCTAACTTAACCTAACCCAACCTAACCTAACCTAACTTAACCTAACCCAACCTAACCTATCCTAACCTAACCTAACCTAACCTAACCTAACCCAACCTAACCTAACCTAACCTATCCTAATCTAACCTAACCTAACCCAACCTAACCTAACCTAACCTAACCTAACTTAACCTAACTTAACCTAACCTAACCCCACCTTACCTAACCTAACCTAACCCAACCTAACCTAACCTAACCTAACCTAACCAAACCTACCCTAACTTAACCTAACCTAACCCAACCTAACCTAACCTAACCTAACCTAACCTAACCCAACTTAACCTAACCTAACCCAACCTAACCTAACCTAACCTAACATAACCTAACCTAACCTAACCTAACCTAACCTAACCTAACCCAACCTATTCTAACCTAACCCAAACTAACCTAACCTTACCTAACCTTACCTAACCTAACCTAACCTAACCCAACTTAACCTAACCTAACCTAACTCAAACTAACATAACCTAACCTAAACTAACTTAACCTAACCTAACCTAACCTAACCTAACCGTACCTAACCTAACCTAACTTAACTTTACCTAACCTAACCCAACCTAACCTAACCTAACCTAACCTAACCTAACCTAACCTAACCCACCTAACCTAACCTAGCCTAACCTAACCTAACTTAACCTAACCTAACCCCACCTAACCTAACCTAACCTAACCTAAGCTAACCTAACCTAACTTAACTTAACCTAACCTAACCTAACCTAACGTAACCTAACCTAACTTAACCTAACCTAACCTAACCTAACGTAACCTAACCTAACCTAACCTAACCCAACCTAACCTAACCTAACTTAACCTAACCTAACCCAACCTAACCTAACCTAACCCAACCTAACCTAACCTAACCTAAGCTAACCTAACCTAACCTAACCTAACTTAACCTAACCTAACCTAACGTAACCTAACCTAACCTAACCTAACCCAACCTAACCTAACCTAACTTAACCTAACCTATTCTAACCTTACCTAACCTAACCTAACCTAACCCAACCTAACCTAACCTAACCTAACTCAAAATAACCTAACCTAACCTTACCTAACTTAACCTAACCTAACCTAACCTAACCCAACCCAACCCAACCCAACCCAACCTAACCTAACCTAACTTAACCTAACCTAACCTAACCTAACCTAACTTTACCTAACCTAACCTAACCCAACCTAACCTAACCTAACTCAAACTAACCTAACCTAACCTAACTTAACCTAACCTAACCTAACCTAACCTAACCCAACCTAACCTAACCTAACCTAACCCAACTTAACCTAACCTAACCTAAATCAAACTAACCTAACCTAACCTAACCTAACATATCCTAACCAAACGTGACCTAACTAAACCTAACCAAACCTAACCCAACCTAACCTAACCTAACCTAACCTAACCTAACCTTACCTAATCTTACCTAACCTTACTTAACCTTACCTAACTTAACCCAACCTAACCTAACATAACCTAACCCAAACTAACCCAAACTAACCAAACCTAACCTAACCTAACCTAACCTAACGTAACCTAACCTAACCTAACCTATCCCAACCCAACCTAACCTAACCTAACCTAACTTAACCTAACCAAACCTAACCTATACTAACCTAACCTAACCTAACATAACCTAACCCAACCTAACGTAACCTAACCTAACCTAACCCAACCTAACCTAACCTAACCTATACTAACCTAACCGAACCTTATCTAACCTAACCTAGGCAACTTTCACAACTTGTAGCTCAAACACTGGGCTACTTTCGCAACTAGTAACGTAGAAATTGGGCTACTTATGCTACTAGTAGCCTCAAAATTGGGCTACTTTTGCTACTAGTAGCCCAAATTGGACTACTTATAGCCCAAATTTTGGGCTACTTTCGCTACTAGTAGCCCAAAATTGGGCTACTTTTGCTATTACTAGCCCGAAAGTTGGGCTACCTTCGCCACTAGTAGCCTAAAAATTCGGCTACTTTCGCTACTAGTAGCACGAAATTGGGCTACTTATACAAAAAAATGGGCTAATTTCGCTACTAGTAGCCCAAAAATTTGGCAAACTAATCTAACCTTACCTAACCTAACCTTACCAAACCTAACCTAACCTAACCTGACCTGACCTAACCTAACCTAACCTAACCTTACCAAACCTAACCTCACCTAACCTAACCTAACCTAACCTAACCTAACCCAACCTAACCTAATCTTACCCAAACTAACCTCACCTAACCCAACCTAACCTAACCTAACCTAACCTAACCTAACTCAAACTAACCTAACCTAACCTAACCTAACCTAACTCAAACTAACCTAACCTAACCTAACCTATCCTAACCAAACGTGACCAAACCTTACCTAACCTAACCTAACCTAACCCAACCTAACCTAACCTAACCTAACCTAACCCAACCTAACCTAACCTAACCTAACCTAACCTAACCTAACCCAAACTAACCCAAACTAACCTAACCTTACCTAACCTAACCCAACCTAACCTAACCTAACCTAACTTAACCTAACCCAACCTAACCTAACCTAACCTAACCTTACCTAACCTAACCTAACTTAACCTAACCCAACCTAACCTATCCTAACCTAACCTAACCTAACCTAACCTAACCCAACCTATCCTAACCTAACCTATCCTAATCTAACCTAACCTAACCCAACCTAACCTAACCTTACCTAACCTAACCTAACTTAACCTAACCTAACCTAACCCCACCTTACCTAACCTAACCTAACCTAACCCAACCTAACCTAACCTAACCTAACCTAACCTAACCAAACCTACCCTAACTTAACCTAACCTAACCCAACCTAACCTAACCTAACCCAACTTAACCTAACCTAACCCAACCTAACCTAACCTAACATAACCTAACCTAACCTAACCTAACCTATTCTAACCTAACCCAAACTAACCTAACCTAACCTAACCTAACCTAACCTAAGCTAACCTAACCTAACCTAACCTAACCGAACCTTACCTAACCTAACCTAACCTAGGCAACTTTCACAACTTGTAGCTCAAACACTGGGCTACTTTCGCTACTAGTAACGTAGAAATTGGGCTACTTATGCTACTAGTAGCCTCAAAATTAGGCTACTTTTGCTACTAGTAGCCCAAATTGGACTACTTATAGCCCAAATTTTGGGCTACTTTCGATACTAGTAGCCCAAAATTGGGCTACTTTTGCTATTACTAGCCCAAAAGTTGGGCTACCTTCGCGACTAGTAGCCTAAAAATTCGGCTACTTTCGCTACTAGTAGCACGAAATTGGGCTACTTATACAAAAAAATGGGCTACTTTCGCTACTAGTAGCCCAAAAATTTGGCAAACTAACCTAACCTTACCTAACCTAACCTAACCTTACCTAACCTAACCTAACCTGACCTGACCTAACCTAACCTAACCTAACCTAACCTTACCAAACCTAACCTCACCTAACCTAACCTAACCTAACCTAACCCAACCTAACCTAACCTTACCCAAACTAACCTCACCTAACCCAACCTAACCTAACCTAACCTAACCTAACTCAAACTAACCTAACCTAACCTAACCTAACCTAACTCAAACTAACCTAACCTAACCTAACCTATCCTAACCAAACGTGACCAAACCTAACCTAACCTAACCTAAGCTAACCCAACCTAACCTAACCTAACCTAACCTAACCCAACCTAACCTAAACTAACCTAGCCTAACCCAAACTAACCCAAACTAACCTAACCTAACCTTACCTAACCTAACCCAACCTAACCTAACCTAACCTAACTTAACTTAACCTAACCTAACCTAACCTAACCTAACCTAACCCAGCCTAACCTAACCTAACCTAACCGAACCTAACCTAACAAAACCTAACCTAACCCAACCTAACCTAACCTAACCTAAGCTAACCTAACCTAACCTAAGCTAACCTAACCTAACCTAACCTAACCGAACCGAACCGAACCGAACCGAACCGAACCTTACCTAACCTAACCTAACCTAGGCAACTTTCACAACTTGTAGCTCAAACACTGGACTACTTTCGCTACTAGTAACGTAGAATTTGGGCTACTTATGCTACTAGTAGCCTCAAAATTGGGCTACTTTCGCTAGTAGTAGCCCAAAAATTGGGCTACTTTTGCTACTAGTAGCCCAAATTGGACAACTTATAGCCCAAATTTTTTGCTACTTTCGCTACTAGTAGCCCAAAATTGGGCTACTTTTGCTATTACTTGCCCAAAAGTTGGGCTACCTTCGCCACTAGTAGCCCAAAAATTCGGCTACTTTCGCTACTAGTAGCACGAAATTGGCCTACTTATACAAAAAAATGGGCTACTTTCGCTACTGGTAGCCCAAAAATTTGGCAAACTAATCTAACATTGCCTAACCTAAGCTTACCTAACCTAACCTAACCTAACTTGACCTGACCTAACCTAACCTAACCTAACCTTACCAAACCTAACCTCACCTAACCTAACCTAACCTAACCTAACCCAACCTAACCTTACCCAAACTAACCTCACCTAACCCAACCTAACCTAACCTAACCTACCCTAACCTAACCTAACCTAACCTAACTCAAACTAACCTAACCTAACCTAACCTAACCTAACCTAACTCAAACTAACCTAACCTAACCTAACCTAACCTATCCTAACCAAACGTGACCAAACCTAACCTAACCTAACCTAACCTAACCCAACCTAACCTAACCTATCCTAACCCAACCTAACCTAACCTAACCCAAACTAACCCAAACTAACTTAACCTAACCTTACCTAACCTAACCCAACCTAATCTAACCTAACCTAACTTAACCTAACGTAACCTAACCTAACCTATCCCAACCTAACCTAACCTAACCTAACCTAACCTAACCCAACCTAACCTAACCTAGCCTAACCTAACCTAACCCAACCTAACCAAACCTAACCTAACCTAACCTAACCCAACCTAACCTAACCTAACCTAACCTAACCCAACCTAACCTAACCTAACCTAACCGAACCTAACATAACCTAACCCATACTAACCTAACCCATACTTACCTAACCTAACCAAACCAAACCTAACCTAACCTAACCTAACTTAACCTAACCCAACCTAACCTAACCTAACCTAACCTAACCCAACCTAACCTAACCTAACCTATCCTAATCTAACCTAACCTAACCCAACCAAACCTAACCTAACCTAACCTAACCCCACCTTACCTAACCTAACCTAACCCAACCTAACCTAACCTAACCTAACCAAACCTACCCTAACTTAACCTAACCTAACCTAACCTAACCCAACTTAACCTAACCTAACCCAACCTAATCTAACCTAACCTAACATAACCTAACCTAACCTAACCCAACCTAACCCAACCTATTCTAACCTAACCCAAACTAACCTAACCTAACCTAACCTAACCTAACCCAACCCAACCCAACCTAACCTAACCTAACCTAACCTAACCTAACCTAACCTAACCTAACCCAACTTAACCTAACCTAACCTAACTCAAACTAACCTAACCTAACCTAAACTAACTTAACCTAACCTAACCTAACCGAACCTAACCTAACCTAACCTAACTTAACCTAACCCAACCTAACCTAACCTAACCTAACCTAACCTAAGCTAACCTAACCTAACCTAACCTAACTTAACCTAACCCCACCTTACCTAACCTAACCTAACCCAACCTAACCTAACCTCACCTAACCAAACCTACCCTAACTTAACCTAACCTAACCTAACCTAACCCAACCTAACCTAACCTAACCTAACCTAACCCAACTTAACCTAACCTAACCCAACCTAACCTAACATAACCTAACCTAACCTAACCTAACCTATTCTAACCTAACCCAAACTAACCTAACCTAACCTAACCTAACCTAACCTAAGCTAACCTAACCTAACCTAACCTAACCGAACCTTACCTAACCTAACCTAACCTAGGCAACTTTCACAACTTGTAGCTCAAACACTGGGCTACTTTCGCTACTAGTAACGTAGAAATTGGGCTACTTATGCTACTAGTAGCCTCAAAATTGGGCTACTTTTGCTACTAGTAGCCAGTAGCCCAAATTGGACTACTTATAGCCCAAATTTTGGGCTACTTTCGCTACTAGTAGCCCAAAATTGGGCTACTTTTGCTATTACTAGCCCAAAAGTTGGGCTACCTTCGCCACTAGTAGCCTAAAAATTCGGCTACTTTCGCTACTAGTATCACGAAATTGGGCTACTTATACAAAAAAATGGGCTACTTTCGCTACTAGTAGCCCAAAAATTTGGCAAACTAATCTAACCTTACCTAACCTAACCTTACCTAACCTAACCTAACCTAACCTGACCTGACCTAACCTAACCTAACCTAACCTTACCAAACCTAACCTCACCTAACCTAACCTAACCTAACCTAACCTAACCTAACCCAACCCAACCTAACCTAACCTTACCCAAACTAACCTCACCTAACCCAACCTAACCTAACCTAACCTAACCTAACCTAACCTAACTCAAACTAACCTAACCTAACCTAACCTAACTCAAACTAACCTAACCTAACCTAACCTAACTCAAACTAACCTAACCTAACCTAACTCAAACTAACCTAACCTAACCTAACCTAACCTAACCTATCCTAACCAAACGTGACCAAACCTAACCTAACCTAACCTAACCTAACTTAACCTAACCTAACCTAAATCAAACTAACCTAACCTAACCTAACCTAACCTAACCTAACCTAACCTCACCTAACTTAACCCAACCTAACCTAACATAACCTAACCCAAACTAACCCAAACTAACCAAACCTAACCTAACCTAACCTAACCTAACCTAACCTAACCCAACCTAACCTAACCTAACCTAACCTAACGTAACCTAACCTAACCCAACCCAACCTAACCTAACCTAACCTAACCTAACATAACCTAACCCAACCTAACCTAACCTAACCTAACCTAACCTAACCTATCCTAACCTAACCGAACCTTACCTAACCTAACCTAACCTAACCTAGGCAACTTTCACAACTTGTAGCTCAAACACTGGGCTACTTTCGCTACTAGTAACGTAGAAATTGGGCTACTTATGTTACTAGTAGCCTCAAAATTGGGCTACTTTTGCTACTAGTAGCCCAAATTGGACTACTTATAGCCCAAATTTTGGGCTACTTTCGCTACTAGTAGCCCAAAATTGGGCTACTTTTGCTATTACTAGCCCAAAAGTTGGGCTACCTTCGCCACTAGTAGCCTAAAAATTCGGCTACTTTCGCTACTAGTAGCACGAAATTGGGCTACTTATACAAAAAAATGGGCTACTTTCGCTACTAGTAGCCCAAAAATTTGGCAAACTAATCTAATCTTACCTAACCTAACCTTACCTAACCTAACCTAACCTGACCTGACCTAACCTAACCTAACCTAACCTAACCTTACCAATTCTAACCTCACCTAACCTAACCTAACCTAACCTAACCCAACCTAACCTAATCTTACCCAAACTAACCTCACCTAACCCAACCTAACCTAACCTAACCTAACCTAACCTAACCTATCCTAACCAAACGGGACCAAACCTTACCTAACCTAACCTAACCTAACCCAACCTAACCTAACCTAACCTAACCTAACCTAACCCAACCTAACCTAACCTAACCTAACCTAACCTAACCTAACCCAAACTAACCCAAACTAACCTAACCTAACCTTACCTAACCTAACCCAACCTAACCTAACCTAACCTAACCTAACTTAACCTAACCCAACCTAACCTAACCTAACCTTACCTAACCTAACCTAACTTAACCTAACGCAACCTAACCTAACCTATCCTAACCTAACCTAACCTAACCTAACCCAACCTAACCTAACCTAACCTAACCTATCCTAATCTAACCTAACCTAACCCAACCTAACCTAACCTAACCTAACTTAACCTAACCCACCCTAACCTAACCTAACCTAACCTAACCTAACCTATCTTAACCTAATCTAACCTAACCTAACCCACCCTAACCTAACCTAACCTAACCTAACCTAACCTAACCTAACTTAACCTAACCTAACCTTACCTAACCCCACCTTACCTAACCTAACCTAACCCAACCTAACCTAACCTAACCTAACCAAACCTACCCTAACTTAACCTAACCTAACCTAACCTAACCTAACCCAACCTAACCTAACCTAACCTAACCTAACCCAACTTAACCTAACCTAACCCAACCTAACCTAACCTAACATTACCTAACCTAACCTAACCTAACCCAACCTATTCTAACCTAACCCAAACTAACCTAACCTAACCTAGCCTAACCTAACATAACCCAACCTAACCTAACCTATCCTAACCTAACCTAACCTAACATTACCTAACCTAACCTAACCTAACCCAACTTAACCTAACCTAACCTAACTCAAACTAACCTAACCTAACCTAAACTAACTTAACCTAACCTAACCTAACCTAACCGAACCTAACCTAACCTAACTTAACCTAACCCAACCTAACCTAACCTTACCTTACCTAACCTAACCTAACCTAAGCTAACCTAACCTAACCTAACTTAACCTAACCTAACCTAACCTAACCTAACCAAACCTAACCTAACCTAACCTAACCTAACCCAACCTAACCTAACCTAACCTAACCCAACCTACCCTAACCTAACCTAACCTAACCCAACCTAACCTAACCAATCCTAATCTAACCTAACCCAACCTAACCTAACCTAACCTAACCTAACCTAACCTATCCCAACCTAACCTAATCTAACCTAACCTAACCTAACCTAACCCAACCTGACCTAACCTAACCTAACCTAACCTAACATATCCTAACCAAACGTGACCTAACTAAACCTAACCAAACCTAACCCAACCTAACCTAACCTAACCTAACCTAACCTTACCTAACCTAACCAAACCTAACCTATACTAACCTAACCTAACCTAACCTAACCTAACATAACCTAACCCAACCTAACGTAACCTAACCTAACCTAACCCAACCTAACCTAACCTAACCTAACCTAACCTAACCAAACCTAACCTATACTAACCTAACCTAACCTAACCTAACTAACTAACATAACCTATCGCAACCTAACGTAACCTAACCTAACCTAACCTAACCCAACCTAACCTAACCTAACCTAACCTAACCGAACCTTACCTAACCTAACCTAACCTAGACAACTTTCACAACTTGTAGCTCAAAAACTGGGCTACTTTCGCTACTAGTAACGTAGAAATTGGGCTACTTATGCTACTAGTAGCCTCAAAATTGGGCTACTTTCGCTAGTAGTAGCCCAAAAATTGGGCTACTTTTGCTACTAGTAGCCCAAATTGGACTACTTATAGCCCAAATTTTGGGCTACTTTCGCTACTAGTAGCCCAAAATTGGGCTACCTTCGCCACTAGTAGCCCAAAAACTCGGCTACTTTCGCTACTAGTAGCACGAAATTGGGCTACTTATACAAAAAAATGGGCTACTTTCGCTACTAGTAGCCCAAAAATTTGGCAAATTAATCTAACCTTACCTAACCTAACCTTACCCAACCTAACCTAACCTAACCTGACCTGACCTGACCTAACCTAACCTAACCTAACCTAACCTTACCAAACCTAACCTCACCTAACCTAACCTAACCTAACCCATTGTAATCTAACCTAACCTAACCTAACCTAACCTAACCTAACCCAACCTAACCTAACCTTACCCACACTAACCTCACCTAACCCAACCTAACCTAACCTAACCTAACCTAACCTAACCTAACCTAACCTAACTCAAACTAACCTAACCTAACCTAACCTAACCTCACCTATCCTAACCAAACGTGACCAAACCTAACCTAACCTATCCTAACCTAACCCAACCTAACCCAACCTAACCTAACCTAACCTAACCCAACCTAACCTAACCTAACCTAACCTAACCTAACCCAAACTAACCCAAACTAACCTAACCTAACCTTACCTAACCTAACCCAACCTAACCTAACCTAACCTAACTTAACCTAACCTAACCTAACCTAACCTAACCCAACCTAACCTAACCTAACCTAACCCAACCTAACCTAACCTAACCTAACCTAACCTAGCCTAACCTAACCTAACCTAACCCAACCTAACCTAACCAAACCTAACCTAACCTAACCTAACCTAACCCAACCTAACCTAACCTAACCTAACCTAACCTAACCCAACCTAACCTAACCTAACCTAACCTAGCCTAACCTAACCTAACCTAACCCAACCTAACCTAACCAAACCTAACCTAACCTAACCTAACCTAACCCAACCTAACCTAACCTAACCTAACCTAACCTAACCCAACCTAACCTAACCTAACCTAACCTAACCTAACCGAACCTAACATAACCTAACCCATACTAACCTAACCTAACCTAACCTAACCTAACCTAACCCAACCTAACCTAACCTAACCTAACCTAACCTAACCGAACCTAACATAACCTAACCCATACTAACCTAACCTAACCTAACCTAACCTAACCTATCCCAACCTAATGTAACCTACCCTAACCTAACCTAACCCAACCTAACCTAACCTAACCTAACCTAACCGAACCTAACCGAACCTTACCTAACCTAACCTAACCTAGGCAACTTTCACAACTTGTAGCTCAAAAACTGGGCTACTTTCGCTACTAGTAACGTAGAAATTGGGCTACTTATGCTACTAGTAGCCTCAAAATTGGGCTACTTTCGCTAGTAGTAGCCCAAAAATTGGGCTACTTTTGCTACTAGTAGCCCAAATTGGACTACTTATAGCCCAAATTTTGGGCTGCTTTCGCTACTAGTAGCCCAAAATTGGGCTACCTTCGCCACTAGTATCCCAAAAATTCGGCTACTTTCGCTACTAGTAGCACGAAATTGGGCTACTTATACAAAAAAATGGGCTACTTTCGCTACTAGTAGCCCAAAAATTTGGCAAACTAATCTAACCTTACCTAACCTAACCTTACCCAACCTAACCTAACCTAACCTGACCTGACCTAACCTAACCTAACCTGACCTTACCAAACCTAACCTCACCTAACCTAACCTAACCTAACCCATTGTAATCTAACCTAACCTAACCTAACCTAACCTAACCCAACCCAACCTAACCTAACCTTACCCAAACTAACCTCACCTAACCCAACCTAACCTAACCTAACCTAATCTAACCTAACCTAACCTAACTCAAACTAACCTAACCTCACCTAACCTAACCTAACCTAACCTAACTCAAACTAACCTAACCTAACCTAACCTATCCTAACCAAACGTGACCAAACCTAACCTAACCTAACCTAACCCAACCTAACCTAACCTAACCTAACCTAACCTAACCCAAACTAACCCAAACTAACCTAACCTAACCTTACCTAACCTAACCCAACCTAACCTAACCTAACTTAACCTAACCTAACCTAACCTAACCTAACCTAACCTAACCCAACCTAACCTAACCTAACCTAACCTAAACTAACCTAACCTAACCTAACCCAACCTAACCTAACCTAACCTAACCTAACCCAACCTAACCTAACCTAACCTAACCTAACCTAACCTAGCCTAGCCTAACCTAACCTAACCTAACCTAACGTAACCTAATTAACCCAACCTAACCTAACCTAACCTAACCTAACCCAACCTAACCTAACCTAACCTAACCTAACCTAACCTAACTTAACCTAACCTAACTTAACCTAACCCCACCTTACCTAACCTAACCTAACCTAACCTAACCAAACCTACCCTAACTTAACCTAACCTAACCTAACCCAACCTAACCTAACCTAACCTAACCTAACCCAACTTAACCTAACCTAACCCAACCTAACCTAACCTAACATAACCTAACCTAACCTAACCCAACCTAACCTAACCCAACCTAACCTAACCTAACCTAACCTTACCTACCCTAACCTTACCTAACCTAACCTAACCTAACCTAACCCAACTTAACCTAACGTAACCTAACCTAACCTAACCTAACCGAACCTAACCTAACCGAACCTAACTTAACCTAACCTAACCCAACCTAACCTAACCTAACCTAACCTAACCTATGCTAACCTAACCTAACCTAACCTAACCTAACTTAACCTAACCTAACCTAACCTAACCTAACCTAACCTAACCCAACCTAACCTAACCTAACCTAACCTAACCTTACCTAACCTAACCTAACCCAACCTAACCTAACCTAACCTAACTCAAACTAACCTAACCTAACTTAACCTAACCTAACCTAACCTAACCAAACCTAACCTAACCTAACCTAACCTAACCTAACTTAACATAACCTAACCTTACCTAACCTAACCTAACCCAACCTAACCTAACCTAACCTAACTCAAACTAACCTAACCTAACCTAACCTAACCTAACCTAACTTAACCTAACCTAACCCAACCTAACCTAACCTAACCTAACCTAACCTAATCCAACCTACCCTAACCTAACCTAACCTAACCCAACCTAACCTAACCTAACCAATCCTAACTTAACCTAACCTAACCTAACCTAACCCAACCCAACCTGACCTAACCTTACCCAAACTAACCTCACCTAACCCAACCTAACCTAACCTAACCTAACCTAACCTAACCTAACTCAAACTAACCTAACCTAACCTAACCTAACCTAACTCAAACTAACCTAACCTAACCTAACCTAACCTAACCTAACCTAACTCAAACTAACCTAACCTAACCTAACCTAACCTAACCTATCCTAACCAAACGTGACCAAACCTAACCTAACCTAACCTAACCTAACCCAACCTAACCTAACCTAACCTAACCTAACCCAACCTAACCTAACCTAACCTAACCTAACCCAAACTAACCCAAACTAACCTAACCTAACCTTACCTAACCTAACCTAACCTAACCTAACCTAACTTAACCTAACCTAACCTAACCTAACCTAACCCAACCTAACCTAACCTAACCTAACCTAACCTAACCTAACCCAACCTAACCTAACCTAACCTAACCTAACCCAACCCAACCCAACCTAACCTAACCTAACCTAACCTAACCCAACCTAACCTAACCTAACCTAACCTAACCTAACCGAACCTAACATAACCTAACCCATACTAACCTAACCTAACCTAACCTAACCTTACCTAACCTAACCTAACCTAACTTAACCTAACCTAACCTAACCTAACCTAACCCAACCTAACCTAACCTAACCTAACCTAACCTAACCTAACCCAATCTAACCTAACCTAACCTAACCTAACCCAACCCAACCCAACCTAACCTATCCTAACCTAACCCAACCTAACCTAACCTAACCTATCCTAATCTAACCTAACCTAACCCACCCTAACCTAACCTAACCTAACCTAACCTAACCTAACTTAACCTAACCAAACCTAACCTAACCTAACCCCACCTTACCTAACCTAACCTAACCCAAACTAACCTAACTTAACCTAACCAAACCTACCCTAACTATACCTAACCTAACCTAACCTAACCTAACCCAACCTAACCTAACCTAACCTAACCTAACCCAACTTAACCTAACCTAACCCAACCTAACCTAACCTAACATAACCTAACCTAACCTAACCCAACCTATTCTAACCTAACCCAAACTAACCTAACCTAACCTAACCTAACCTAACCCAACCTAACCTAACCTAACCTAACCTAACCCAACCTAACCTAACCTAACCTAACCTAACCCAACCTAACCTAACCTAACCTAGCCTAACCTAACCCAACCTAACCAAACCTAACCTAACCTAACCTAACCCAACCTAACCTAACCTAACCTAACCTAACCTAACCCAACCTAACCTAACCTAACCTAACCTAACCGAACCTAACATAACCTAACCCATACTAACCTAACCTAACCTAACCTAACCTAACCCAACCTAACCTAACCTAACCTAACCTAACCGAACCTAACATAACCTAACCCATACTAACCTAACCTAACCTAACCTAACCTAACCTATCCCAACCTAATGTAACCTACCCTAACCTAACCTAACCCAACCTAACCTAACCTAACCTAACCTAACCGAACCTAACCGAACCTTACCTAACCTAACCTAACCTAGGCAACTTTCACAACTTGTAGCTCAAAAACTGGGCTACTTTCGCTACTAGTAACGTAGAAATTGGGCTACTTATGCTACTAGTAGCCTCAAAATTGGGCTACTTTCGCTAGTAGTAGCCCAAAAATTGGGCTACTTTTGCTACTAGTAGCCCAAATTGGACTACTTATAGCCCAAATTTTGGGCTGCTTTCGCTACTAGTAGCCCAAAATTGGGCTACCTTCGCCACTAGTATCCCAAAAATTCGGCTACTTTCGCTACTAGTAGCACGAAATTGGGCTACTTATACAAAAAAATGGGCTACTTTCGCTACTAGTAGCCCAAAAATTTGGCAAACTAATCTAACCTTACCTAACCTAACCTTACCCAACCTAACCTAACCTAACCTGACCTGACCTAACCTAACCTAACCTGACCTTACCAAACCTAACCTCACCTAACCTAACCTAACCTAACCCATTGTAATCTAACCTAACCTAACCTCACCTAACCTAACCTCACCTAACCCAACCTAACCTAACCTAACCTAATCTAACCTAACCTAACTCAAACTAACCTAACCTAACCTCACCTAACCTAACCTAACCTAACCTAACCTAACCTAACTCAAACTAACCTAACCTAACCTAACCTAACCTATCCTAACCAAACGTGACCAAACCTAACCTAACCTAACCCAACCTAACCTAACCTAACCTAACCTAACCTAACCTAACCCAAACTAACCTAACCTTACCTAACCTAACCCAACCTAACCTAACCTAACTTAACCTAACCTAACCTAACCTAACCTAACCCAACCTAACCTAACCTAACCTAAACTAACCTAACCTAACCTAACCCAACCTAACCTAACCTAACCTAACCCAACCTAACCTAACCTAACCTAACCTAACCTAGCCTAACCTAACCTAACCTAACCTAACCTAACGTAACCTAATTAACCCAACCTAACCTAACCTAACCTAACCTAACCCAACCTAACCTAACCTAACCTAACCTAACCTAACTTAACCTAACCTAACCTAACCTAACTTAACCTAACCCCACCTTACCTAACCTCACCCAACCTAACCTAACCTAACCTAACCAAACCTACCCTAACTTAACCTAACCTAACCTAACCTAACCCAACCTAACCTAACCTAACCTAATCTAACCTAACCTAACTCAAACTAACCTAACCTAACCTCACCTAACCTAACCTAACCTAACCTAACATAACCTAACTCAAACTAACCTAACCTAACCTAACCTATCCTAACCAAACGTGACCAAACCTAACCTAACCTAACCTAACCCAATCTAACCTAACCTAACCTAACCTAACCTAACCTAACCTAACCCAAACTAACCTAACCTTACCTAACCTAACCCAACCTAACCTAACCTAACTTAACCTAACCTAACCTAACCTAACCTAACCTAACCCAACCTAACCTAACCTAACCTAAACTAACCTAACCTAACCTAACCCAACCTAACCTAACCTAACCTAACCTAACCCAACCTAACCTAACCTAACCTAACCTAACCTAGCCTAACCTAACCTAACCTAACCTAACCTAACGTAACCTAATTAACCCAACCTAACCTAACCTAACCTAACCTAACCCAACCTAACCTAACCTAACCTAACCTAACCTAACTTAACCTAACCTAACCTAACCTAACTTAACCTAACCCCACCTTACCTAACCTCACCCAACCTAACCTAACCTAACCTAACCAAACCTACCCTAACTTAACCTAACCTAACCTAACCTAACCTAACCTAACCTAACCTAACCCAACTTAACCTAACCTAACCCAACCTAACCTAACCTAAACTAACCTAACCTAACCTAACCTTACCTAACCTAACCTAACCTAACCTAACCCAACTTAACCTAACGTAACCTAACCTAACCTAACCTAACCGAACCTAACCGAACCTAACTTAACCTAACCTAACCCAACCTAACCTAACCTAACCTAACCTAACCTAACCTATGCTAACCTAACCTAACCTATGCTAACCTAACCTAACCTTACCTAACCTAACCCAACCTAACTTAACCTAACCTAACCTAACCTAACCTAACCTAACCTAACCCAACCTAACCTAACCCAGCCTAACCTAACCTAACCTAACCGAACCTAACCTAACCTAACTAAACCTAACCTAACCCAACCTAACCTAACCTAACCTAACCTAAGCTAACCTAACCTAACCTAACCTTACCTAACTTAACCTAACCTAACCTAACCTAACCCAACCTAACATAACCTAACCTAACCTAACCTAACCTAACCTAACCCAACCTAACCTAACCTAACTCAAACTAACCTAACCTAACTTAACCTAACCTAACCTAACCTAACCGAACCTAACAACCTAACCTAACCTAACCTAACCTAACCTAACTTAACATAACCTAACCTTACCTAACCTAACCTAACCCAACCTAACCTAACCTAACCTAACTCAAACTAACCTAACCTAACCTAACCTAACCTAACCTAACTTAACCTAACCTAACCTAACCTAACCTAACCCAACCTAACCTAACCTAACCTAACCTAACCTAATCCAACCTACCCTAACCTAACCTAACCCAACCCAACCTAACCTAACCTAACCAATCCTAACTTAACCTAACCTAACCTAACCTAACCCAACCCAACCTGACCTAACCTTACCCAAACTAACCTCACCTAACCCAACCTAACCTAACCTAACCTAACCTAACCTAACCTAACTCAAACTAACCTAACCTAACCTAACCTAACCTAACTCAAACTAACCTAACCTAACCTAACCTAACCTAACCTAACCTAACTCAAACTAACCTAACCTAACCTAACCTAACCTATCCTAACCAAACGTGACCAAACCTAACCTAACCTAACCTAACCTAACCCAACCTAACCAAACCTAACCTAACCCAACCTAACCTAACCTAACCTAACCTAACCCAAACTAACCCAAACTAACCTAACCTAACCTTACCTAACCTAACCTAACCTAACCTAACCTAACTTAACCTAACCTAACCTAACCTAACCTAACCCAACCTAACCTAACCTAACCTAACCTAACCTAACCCAACCTAACCTAACCTAACCTAACCTAACCTAACCTAACCCAACCCAACCCAACCTAACCTAACCTAACCCAACCTAACCTAACCTAACCTAACCGAACCTAACATAACCTAACCCATACTAACCTAACCTAACCTAACCTAACCTAACCTAACTTAACCCAACCTTACCTAACCTAACCTAACCTAACCTAACCCAACCTAACCTAACCTAACCTATCCTAATCTAACCTAACCTAACCCACCCTAACCTAACCTAACCTAACCTAACCTAACCTAACCTAACTTAACCTAACCAAACCTAACCTAACCTAACCCCACCTTACCTAACCTAACCTAACCCAAACTAACCTAACTTAACCTAACCAAACCTACCCTAACTATACCTAACCTAACCTAACCCAACCTAACCTAACCTAACCTAACCTAACCTAACCTAACCCAACTTAACCTAACCTAACCCAACCTAACCTAACCTAACATAACCTAACCTAACCTAACCCAACCTATTCTAACCTAACCCAAACTAACCTAACCTAACCTAACCTAACCTAACCTAACCCAACCTAACCTAACCTAACCTAACCCAACCTAACCTAACCTAACCTAACCTAACCTAACCCAACCTAACCTAACCTAACCTAGCCTAACCTAACCCAACCTAACCAAACCTAACCTAACCTAACCTAACCCAACCTAACCTAACCTAACCTAACCTAACCTAACCTAACCCAACCTAACCTAACCTAACCTAACCTAACCGAACCTAACATAACCTAACCCATACTAACCTAACCTAACCTAACCTAACCTAACCTAACCCAACCTAACCTAACCTAACCTAACCTAACCGAACCTAACATAACCTAACCCATACTAACCTAACCTAACCTAACCTAACCTAACCTATCCCAACCTAATGTAACCTACCCTAACCTAACCTAACCCAACCTAACCTAACCTAACCTAACCTAACCTAACCTAACCGAACCTAACCGAACCTTACCTAACCTAACCTAACCTAGGCAACTTTCACAACTTGTAGCTCAAAAACTGGGCTACTTTCGCTACTAGTAACGTAGAAATTGGGCTACTTATGCTACTAGTAGCCTCAAAATTGGGCTACTTTCGCTAGTAGTAGCCCAAAAATTGGGCTACTTTTGCTACTAGTAGCCCAAATTGGACTACTTATAGCCCAAATTTTGGGCTGCTTTCGCTACTAGTAGCCCAAAATTGGGCTACCTTCGCCACTAGTATCCCAAAAATTCGGCTACTTTCGCTACTAGTAGCACGAAATTGGGCTACTTATACAAAAAAATGGGCTACTTTCGCTACTAGTAGCCCAAAAATTTGGCAAACTAATCTAACCTTACCTAACCTAACCTTACCCAACCTAACCTAACCTAACCTGACCTGACCTAACCTAACCTAACCTGACCTTACCAAACCAAACCTAACCTCACCTAACCTAACCTAACCTAACCCATTGTAATCTAACCTAACCTAACCTAACCTAACCTAACCCAACCTAACCTAACCTTACCCAAACTAACCTCACCTAACCCAACCTAACCTAACCTAACCTAACCTAATCTAACCTAACCTAACCTAACTCAAACTAACCTAACCTAACCTCACCTAACCTAACCTAACCTAACCTAACCTAACTCAAACTAACCTAACCTAACCTAACCTATCCTAACCAAACGTGACCAAACCTAACCTAACCTAACCTAACCCAACCTAACCTAACCTAACCTAACCTAACCTAACCTAACCTAACCCAAACTAACCCAAACTAACCTAACCTTACCTAACCTAACCCAACCTAACCTAACCTAACTTAACCTAACCTAACCTAACCTAACCTAACCCAACCTAACCTAACCTAACCTAACCTAAACTAACCTAACCAAACCTAACCCAACCTAACCTAACCTAACCTAACCTAACCCAACCTAGCCTAACCTAACCTAACCTAGCCTAACCTAACCTAACCTAACCTAACCTAACGTAACCTAATTA
>NC_091159.1:20248594-20251094 GCF_040958095.1 Procambarus clarkii
CTAACCTAACCTAACCTAACCTAACCTAACATATCCTAACCAAACGTGACCTAACTAAACCTAACCAAACCTAACCCAACCTAACCTAACCTAACCCACCCTAACCTAACCTAACCTAACCTAACCTTACCTAACCTAACCTAACCCAACCTAACCTAACATAACCTAACACAAACTCACCCAAACTAACCAAACCTATCCTAACCTAACCTAACCTAACCTAACCTAACCTAACTCAACCTAACCTAACGTAACCTAACCTAACCTAACCCAACCCAACCCAACCTAACCTAACCTAACCTAACCAAACCTAACCTATACTAACCTAACCTAACCTAACCTAACCTAACCTAACATAACCTAACCCAACCTAACGTAACCTAACCTAACCTAACCTAACCCAACCTAACCTAACCTAACCTAACCTAACCTAACCTAACCGAACCTTACCTAACCTAACCTAACCTAGGCAACTTTCACAACTTGTACGTCAAACACTGGGCTACTTTCGCTATTAGTAACGTAGAAATTGGGCTACTTATGCTACTAGTAGCCTCAAAATTGGGCTACTTTCGCTAGTAGTAGCCCAAAAATTGGGCTACTTTTGCTACTAGTAGCCCAAATTGGACTATTAATAGACCAAATTTTGGGCTACTTTCGCTACTAGTAGCCCAAAATTGGGCTACCTTTGCTATTACTAGCCCAAAAGTTGGGCTACCTTCGCCACTAGTAGCCCAAAAACTCGGCTACTTTCGCTACTAGTAGCACGAAATTGGGCTACTTATACAAAAAAATGGGCTACTTTCGCTACTAGTAGCCCAAAAATTTGGCAAACTAATCTAACCTTACCTAACCTAACCTAACCCAACCCAACCCAACCCAACCCAACCCAACCCAACCCAACCCAACCTAACCTAACCCAACCTAACCTAACCTAACCCAATCTAACCCAAACTAACCTAACCTAACCTAACCTAACCTAACCCAACCTAACCTAACCTAACCTAACTTAACCTTACCTAACCTAACCTAACCTAACCTAACCTAACCCAACCTAACCTAACCTAACCTAACCTAACCCAACCTAACCTAACCCAAACTAACCTAACCTAACCTAACATAACCTAACCTAACCTAACCCAACCCAACCCAACCTAACCTAACCTAACCTAACCTAACCTAACCTAGCCTAACCTAACCTAACCTAACCTAACCTAACCCAACCTAACCTAACCTAACCTAACCTAACCCAACCTAACCTAACCTAACCTAACCTAACCCAACCTAACCTAACCTAACCTAACCTAACTTAACCTAACCCAACCTAACCTAACCTAACCTAACTAAACCTAACCTAACCTAACCTAACCTAACCCAACCTAACCTAACCTATCCTAATCTAACCTAACCTAACCCAACCTAACCTAACCTAACCTAACCTAACCTAACTTAACCTAACCTAACCTAACCCCACCTTACCTAACCTAACCTAACCCAACCTAACCTAACCTAACATAACCAAACCTACCCTAACTTAACCTAACCTAACCTAACCCAACCTAACCTAACCTAACCTAACCTAACCTAACCTAACCCAACCTTACCTAACCTAACCCAACCTAACCTAATCTAACATAACCTAACCTAACCTAACCTAACCCAACCTATTCTAACCTAACCCAAACTAACCTAACCTAACCTAACCTAACCTAACCTAACCCAACCTAACCTAACCTAACCTAACTTTACCTAACCTAACCTTACCTAACCTAACCTAACCTAACTCAACTTAACCTAACCTAACATAACCTAACCTATCCTAACCTAACCTAACCTAACCTAACCTAACCCAACCTAACCTAACCTAACCTAACCTAACCTAACCCAAACTAACCCAAACTAACCTAACCTAACCTTACCTAACCTAACCCAACCTAACCTAACCTAACCTAACTTAACCTAACCTAACTTAACCTAACCTAACCTAACCTAACCTAACCTAACCCAACCTAACCTAACCTAACCTAACCTAACCCAACCTAACCTAACCTAACCTAACATAACCTAACCTAACCTAACCTAACCTAACCTAACCCAACCTAACCTAACCTAACCTAACCTAACCTAACCCAACCTAACCTAACCTAACCTAACCTAACCCAAACTAACCCAAACTAACCTAACCTAACCTTACCTAACCTAACCCAACCTAACCTAACCTAACTTAACCTAACCTAACCTAACTTAACCTAACCTAACCTAACCTAACCTAACCTAACCCAACCTAACCTAACCTAACCTAACCTAACCTAACCCAACCTAACCTAACCTAACCTAACCCAACCTAACCTAACCTAACCTAACCTAACCTAGGCTAACCTAACCTAACCTAACCTAACCTAACCTAACCTAACCTAACCCAACCTAACCTAACCTAACCTAACCCAACCTAACCTAACCTAACCTAACCTAACTCAACCTAACCTAACCTAACCTAACA
>NC_091159.1:20256094-20258594 GCF_040958095.1 Procambarus clarkii
TAACCTAACCTAACCTAACCCAACCTAACCTAACCTAACCCAACCTAACCTAACCTAACATAACCTAACCTAACCTAACCCAACCTATTCTAACCTAACCCAAACTAACCTAACCTACCTAACCTAACCCAACCTAACCTAACCTAACCTAACCTAACCCAACCTAACCTAACCTAACCTAACCTAACCCAACCTAACCTAACCTAACCTAGCCTAACCTAACCCAACCTAACCAAACCTAACCTAACCTAACCTAACCCAACCTAACCTAACCTAACCTAACCTAACCCAACCTAACCTAACCTAACCTAACCTAACCGAACCTAACATAACCTAACCCATACTAACCTAACCTAACCTAACCTAACCTAACCCAACCTAACCTAACCTAACCTAACCTAACCGAACCTAACATAACCTAACCCATACTAACCTAACCTAACCTAACCTAACCTAACCTATCCCAACCTAATGTAACCTACCCTAACCTAACCTAACCCAACCTAACCTAACCTAACCTAACCTAACCGAACCTAACCGAACCTTACCTAACCTAACCTAACCTAGGCAACTTTCACAACTTGTAGCTCAAAAACTGGGCTACTTTCGCTACTAGTAACGTAGAAATTGGGCTACTTATGCTACTAGTAGCCTCAAAATTGGGCTACTTTCGCTAGTAGTAGCCCAAAAATTGGGCTACTTTTGCTACTAGTAGCCCAAATTGGACTACTTATAGCCCAAATTTTGGGCTGCTTTCGCTACTAGTAGCCCAAAATTGGGCTACCTTCGCCACTAGTATCCCAAAAATTCGGCTACTTTCGCTACTAGTAGCACGAAATTGGGCTACTTATACAAAAAAATGGGCTACTTTCGCTACTAGTAGCCCAAAAATTTGGCAAACTAATCTAACCTTACCTAACCTAACCTTACCCAACCTAACCTAACCTAACCTGACCTGACCTAACCTAACCTAACCTGACCTTACCAAACCTAACCTCACCTAACCTAACCTAACCTAACCCATTGTAATCTAACCTAACCTAACCTCACCTAACCTAACCTCACCTAACCCAACCTAACCTAACCTAACCTAATCTAACCTAACCTAACTCAAACTAACCTAACCTAACCTCACCTAACCTAACCTAACCTAACCTAACCTAACCTAACTCAAACTAACCTAACCTAACCTAACCTAACCTATCCTAACCAAACGTGACCAAACCTAACCTAACCTAACCCAACCTAACCTAACCTAACCTAACCTAACCTAACCTAACCCAAACTAACCTAACCTTACCTAACCTAACCCAACCTAACCTAACCTAACTTAACCTAACCTAACCTAACCTAACCTAACCTAACCCAACCTAACCTAACCTAACCTAAACTAACCTAACCTAACCTAACCCAACCTAACCTAACCTAACCTAACCCAACCTAACCTAACCTAACCTAACCTAACCTAGCCTAACCTAACTAACCTAACCTAACCTAACGTAACCTAATTAACCCAACCTAACCTAACCTAACCTAACCTAACATATCCTAACCAAACGTGACCTAACTAAACCTAACCAAACCTAACCCAACCTAACCTAACCTAACCCACCCTAACCTAACCTAACCTAACCTAACCTAACCTTACCTAACCTAACCTAACCCAACCTAACCTAACATAACCTAACCCAAACTCACCCAAACTAACCAAACCTATCCTAACCTAACCTAACCTAACCTAACCTAACCTAACCTAACCTAACCTAACCCAACTTAACCTAACGTAACCTAACCTAACCTAACCTAACCGAACCTAACCTAACCGAACCTAACTTAACCTAACCTAACCCAACCTAACCTAACCTAACCTAACCTAACCTATGCTAACCTAACCTAACCTAACCTAACCTAACTTAACCTAACCTAACCTAACCTAACCTAACCTAACCTAACCTAACCCAACCTAACCTAACCTAACCTAACCTAACCCAACCCAACCCAACCTAACCTAACCTAACCTAACCTAACCTAACCTAACCTAACCAACCTAACCTAACCTAACCTAACCTAACCTAACCTTACCTAACCTAACCTAACCTAACCCAACCTAACCTAACCTAACCTAACAACTAACCTAACCTAACTTAACCTAACCTAACCTAACCTAACCAAACCTAACCTAACCTAACCTAACCTAACCTAACCTAACTTAACATAACCTAACCTTACCTAACCTAACCTAACCCAACCTAACCTAACTAACCTAACTCAAACTAACCTAACCTAACCTAACCTAACCTAACCTAACTTAACCTAACCTAACCTAACCTAACCTAACCCAACCTAACCTAACCTAACCTAACCTAACCTAATCCAACCTACCCTAACCTAACCTAACCTAACCCAACCTAACCTAACCTAACCAATCCTAACTTAACCTAACCTAACCTAACCTAACCCAACCCAACCTGACCTAACCTTACCCAAACTAACCTCACCT
>NC_091159.1:20283594-20306094 GCF_040958095.1 Procambarus clarkii
TACATCCACTCCTAACCTAACCTCACCTGAACCTAACATAACCTAAACCTAACCTATCCTAACCGAACCTAACCTAACCACACTAACCTAAACCTAACATAACCTATCCCAACCTAACGTAACCTAACCTAACCTAACCTAACCCAACCTAACCTAACCTAACCTAACCTAACCGAACCTTACCTAACCTAACCTAACCTAGACAACTTTCACAACTTGTAGCTCAAAAACTGGGCTACTTTCGCTACTAGTAACGTAGAAATTGGGCTACTTATGCTACTAGTAGCCTCAAAATTGGGCTACTTTCGCTAGTAGTAGCCCAAAAATTGGGCTACTTTTGCTACTAGTAGCCCAAATTGGACTACTTATAGCCCAAATTTTGGGCTACTTTCGCTACTAGTAGCCCAAAATTGGGCTACCTTCGCCACTAGTAGCCCAAAAACTCGGCTACTTTCGCTACTAGTAGCACGAAATTGGGCTACTTATACAAAAAAATGGGCTACTTTCGCTACTAGTAGCCCAAAAATTTGGCAAATTAATCTAACCTTACCTAACCTAACCTTACCCAACCTAACCTAACCTAACCTGACCTGACCTGACCTAACCTAACCTAACCTAACCTTACCAAACCTAACCTCACCTAACCTAACCTAACCTAACCTAACCCATTGTAATCTAACCTAACCTAACCTAACCTAACCTAACCTAACCCAACCTAACCTAACCTTACCCAAACTAACCTCACCTAACCCAACCTAACCTAACCTAACCTAACCTAACCTAACTCAAACTAACCTAACCTAACCTAACCTAACTCAAACTAACCTAACCTAACCTAACCTAACCTCACCTATCCTAACCAAACGTGACCAAACCTAACCTAACCTATCCTAACCTAACCCAACCTAACCCAACCTAACCTAACCTAACCTAACCTAACCCAACCCAACCTAACCTAACCTAACCTAACCTAACCTAACCCAAACTAACCCAAACTAATCTAACCTAACCTTACCTAACCTAACCCAACCTAACCTAACCTAACCTAACTTAACCTAACCTAACCTAACCTAACCCAACCTAACCTAACCTAACCTAACCTAACCTAACCCAACCTAACCTAACCTAACCTAACCTAACCTAACCCAACCTAACCCAACCTAACCTAACCTAACCTAACCTAGCCTAACCTAACCTAACCTAACCCAACCTAACCTAACCAAACCTAACCTAACCTAACCTATCCTAACCCAACCTAACCTAACCTAACCTAACCTAACCCAACCTAACCTAACCTAACCTAACCTAACCGAACCTAACATAACCTAACCCATACTAACCTAACCTAACCTAACCTAACCTAACCTAACCGAACCTAACATAACCTAACCCATACTAACCTAACCTAACCTAACCTAACCTAACCTATCCCAACCTAATGTAACCTACCCTAACCTAACCTAACCCAACCTAACCTAACCTAACCTAACCTAACCTAACCTAACCGAACCTAACCGAACCTTACCTAACCTAACCTAACCTAGGCAACTTTCACAACTTGTAGCTCAAAAACTGGGCTACTTTCGCTACTAGTAACGTAGAAATTGGGCTACTTATGCTACTAGTAGCCTCAAAATTGGGCTACTTTCGCTAGTAGTAGCCCAAAAATTGGGCTACTTTTGCTACTAGTAGCCCAAATTGGACTACTTATAGCCCAAATTTTGGGCTGCTTTCGCTACTAGTAGCCCAAAATTGGGCTACCTTCGCCACTAGTATCCCAAAAATTCGGCTACTTTCGCTACTAGTAGCACGAAATTGGGCTACTTATACAAAAAATGGGCTACTTTCGCTACTAGTAGCCCAAAAATTTGGCAAACTAATCTAACCTTACCTAACCTAACCTTACCCAACCTAACCTAACCTGACCTGACCTAAGCTAACCTAACCTGACCTTACCAAACCTAACCTCACCTAACCTAACCTAACCTAACCCATTGTAATCTAACCTAACCTAACCTAACCTAACATAACCTAACCTAACCTAACCGAACCTAACATAACCTAACCCATACTAACCTAACCTAACCTAACCTAACCTAACCTAACTTAACCTAACCCAACCTAACCTAACCTAACCAAACCTAACCTAACCTAACCTAACCTAACCTAACCCAACCCAACCTAACCTAACCTAACCTATCCTAATCTAACCTAACCTAACCCAACCTAACCTAACCTAACCTAACCTAACTTAACCTAACCTAACCTAACCCCACCTTACCTAACCCCACCTTACCTAACCTAACCTAACCCAACCTAACCTAACCTAACCTAACCTAACCTAACCAAACCTACCCTAACTTAACCTAACTTAACCTAACCTAACCCAACCAAACCTAACCTAACCTAACCTAACCCAACCTTACCTAACCTAACCCAACCTAACCTAACCTAACATAACCTAACCTAACCTAACCTAACCTAACCCAACCTATTCTAACCTAACCCAAACTAACCTAACCTAACCTAACCTAACTTAACCTAACCCAACCTAACCTAACCTAACCTAACCTAACCTAACCTTACCTAACCTAACCTAACCCAACTTAACCTAACCTAACCTAACTCAAACTATCCTAACCTAACCTAAACTAACTTAACCTAACCTAACCTAACCTAACCTAAGCTAACCTAACCTAACCTAACCTAACTTAACCTAACCTAACCTAACCTAACCTAACTAAACCTAACCTAACCTAACCTAACCCAACCTAACCTAACCTAACCTAACCTAACCTTACCTTACCTAACCTAACCTAACCCAACCTAACCTAACCTAACTCAAACTAACCTAACCTAACCTAACCTAACCTAACTTAACCTAACCTAACCTAACCTAACCTAACCTAACCGAACCTAACCTAACCTAACCTAACCTAACCCAACCTAACCTAACCTATCCTAATCTAACCTAACCTAACCCACCCTAACCTAACCTAACCTAACCTAACCTAACCTAACCTAACTTAACCTAATCTAACCTAACCTAACCCACCCTAACCTAACCCTAACCTAACCTAACCTAACCTAACCTAACCTAACTTAACCTAACCTAACCTAACCTTACCTAACCCCACCTTACCTAACCTAACCTAACCCAACCTAACCTAACCTAACCTAACCTAACCAAACCTACCCTAACTTAACCTAACCTAACCTAACCTAACCTAACCCAACCTAACCTAACCTAACCTAACCCAACTTAACCTAACCTAACCCAACCTAACCTAACCTAACATAACCTAACCTAACCTAACCCAACCTATTCTAACCTAACCCAAACTAACCTAACCTAACCTAACCTAACCTAACCTAACCTAACCCAACCTAACCTAACCTATCCTAACCTAACCTAACCTAACCTAACATTACCTAACCTAACCTAACCTAACCCAACTTAACCTAACCTAACCTAACTCAAACTAACCTAACCTAACCTAAACTAACTTAACCTAATCTAACCTAGCCTAACCGAACCTAACCTAACCTAACTTAACCTAACCCAACCTAACCTAACCTTACCTAACCTAACCTAACCTAACCTAAGCTAACCTAACCTAACCTAACCTAACCTAACTTAACCTAACCTAACCTAACCTAACCAAACCTAACCTAACCTAACCTAACCCAACCTAACCTAACCTAACCCAACCTACCCTAACCTAACCTAACCCAACCTAACCTAACCAATCCTAATCTAACCTAACCCAACCTAACCTAACCTAACCTAACCTAACCTAACCTAACCCAACCTAACCTAACCTAACCTAACCTAACCTAACCCAACCTGACCTAACCTAACCTAACCTAACCTAACATATCCTAACCAAACGTGACCTAACTAAACCTAACCAAACCTAACCCAACCTAACCTAACCTAACCTAACCTAACCTTACCTAACCTAACCAAACCTAACCTATACTAACCTAACCTAACCTAACCTAACCTAACCTAACATAACCTAACCCAACCTAACGTAACCTAACCTAACCTAACCCAACCTAACCTAACCTAACCTAACCAAACCTAACCTATACTAACCTAACCTAACCTAACCTAACCTAACATAACCTATCCCAACCTAACGTAACCTAACCTAACCTAACCTAACCCAACCTAACCTAACCTAACCTAACCTAACCGAACCTTACCTAACCTAACCTAACCTAGACAACTTTCACAACTTGTAGCTCAAAAACTGGGCTACTTTCGCTACTAGTAACGTAGAAATTGGGCTACTTATGCTACTAGTAGCCTCAAAATTGGGCTACTTTCGCTAGTAGTAGCCCAAAAATTGGGCTACTTTTGCTACTAGTAGCCCAAATTGGACTACTTATAGCCCAAATTTTGGGCTACTTTCGCTACTAGTAGCCCAAAATTGGGCTACCTTCGCCACTAGTAGCCCAAAAACTCGGCTACTTTCGCTACTAGTAGCACGAAATTGGGCTACTTATACAAAAAAATGGGCTACTTTCGCTACTAGTAGCCCAAAAATTTGGCAAATTAATCTAACCTTACCTAACCTAACCTTACCCAACCTAACCTAACCTGACCTGACCTGACCTGACCTAACCTAACCTAACCTAACCTTACCAAACCTAACCTCACCTAACCTAACCTAACCTAACCCATTGTAATCTAACCTAACCTAACCTAACCTAACCTAACCTAACCTAACCTAACCCAACCTAACCTAACCTTACCCAAACTAACCTCACCTAACCCAACCTAACCTAACCTAACCTAACCTAACCTAACTCAAACTAACCTAACCTAACCTAACCTAACTCAAACTAACCTAACCTAACCTAACCTCACCTATCCTAACCAAACGTGACCAAACCTAACCTAACCTATCCTAACCTAACCCAACCTAACCCAACCTAACCTAACCTAACCTAACCCAACCCAACCTAACCTAACCTAACCAAACCCAAACTAACCCAAACTAACCTAACCTAACCTTACCTAACCTAACCCAACCTAACCTAACCTAACCTAACTTAACCTAACCTAACCTAACCTAACCTAACCTAACCTAACCTAACCCAACCTAACCTAACCTAACCTAGCCTAACCTAACCTAACCTAACCCAACCTAACCTAACCAAACCTAACCTAACCTAACCTAACCTAACCCAACCTAACCTAACCTAACCTAACCTAACCCAACCTAACCCAACCTAACCTAACCTAACCTAACCTAACCTAACCGAACCGAACCTAACATAACCTAACCCATACTAACCTAACCTAACCTAACCTAACCTAACCCAACCTAACCTAACCTAACCTAACTCAAACTAACCTAACCTAACCTAACCTAACCTAACTTACCCTAACCTAACCTAACCTAACGTAACCTAACCAAACCAAACCTAACCTAACCTAACCTAACCTAACCTAACCTAACTCAAACTAACCTAACCTAACCTAACCTAACCTAACCTAACGTAACCTAACCTAACCAAACCTAACCTAACCTACCCTAACCTAACCTAACCTAACCTAACTTAACTAACTAACCTAACCTAACCTAACCTAACCTAACATAACCTAACCTTACCTAACCTAACCTAACCCAACCTAACCTAACCTAACCTAACCTAACCTAACTCAAACTAACCTAACCTAACCTAACCTAACCTAACCTAACTTACCCTAACCTAACCTAACCTAACCTAACCTAACCTAACCCAACCTAACCTAACCTAACCTAACTCAAACTAACCTAACCTAACCTAACCTAACCTAACCTAACCTAACTTAACATAACCTAACCAAACCTAACCTAACCTAACCTAACCTAACCCAACCTACCCTAACCTAACCTAACCTAACCTAACCCAACCTACCCTAACCTAACCTAACCTAACCTAACCTAACCGAACCTTACCTAACCTAACCTAACCTAGGCAACTTGTAGCTCAAAAACTGGGCTACTTTTGCTACTAGTAACGTAGAAATTGGGCTACTTATGCTACTAGTAGCCTCAAAATTGGGCTACTTTCGCTAGTAGTAGCCCAAAAATTGGTCTACTTTTGCTACTAGTAGCCCAAATTAGACTACTTATAGCCCAAATTTTGGGCTACTTTCGCTACTAGTAGCTCAAAATTGGGCTACCTTCGCCACTAGTAGCCCAAAAATTCGGCTACTTTCGCTACTAGTAGCACGAAATTGGGCTACTTATACAAAAAAATGGGCTACTTTCGCTACTAGTAGCCCAAAAATTTGGCAAACTAATCTAACCTTACCTAACCTAACCTTACCTAACCTAACCTAACCTGACCTGACCTAATCTAACCTAACCTAACCTTACCAAACCTAACCTCACCTAACCTAACCCATTGTAATCTAACCTAACCTAACCTAACCTAACCTAACCTAACCCAACCTAACCTAACCTTACCCAAACTAACCTCACCTAACCCAACCTAACCTAACGTAACCTAACCTAACCTAACCTAACCTAACCTAACTCAAACTAACCTAACCTAACCTAACCTAACCTAACCTAACCTAACCTAACTTAACCTAACCTAACCTAACCTAGCCTAACCTAACCTAACCCAACCTAACCAAACCTAACCTAACCTAACCTAACCTAACCCAACCCAACCCAACCTAACCTAACCTAACCTAACCCAACCCAACCCAACCCAACCCAACCCAACCCAACCCAACCCAACCCAACCCAACCCAACCTAACCTAACCTAATCCAAACTAACCTAACCTAACCTAACCTAACATACCCTAACCTAACCTAACCTAACTTAGCCTAACCCAACCTAACCTAACCTAACCCAACCTACCCTAACCTAACCTAACCCAACCTAACCTAACCAATCCTAATCTAACCTAACCCAACCTAACCTAACCTAACCTAACCTAACCTAACCTAACCCAACCTAACCTAACCTAACCTAACCTAACCTAACCTAACCCAACCTGACCTAACCTAACCTAACCTAACCTAACATATCCTAACCAAACGTGACCTAACTAAACCTAACCAAACCTAACCCAACCTAACCTAACCTAACCCTAACCTAACCTACCTAACCTAACCTAAACCTAACCTAACTAACCTACCCTAACCTAACCTAACCTAACCTAACCTAACCTAACCTAACCTAACCTAACCTAACCTAACCTAACCTAACCTAACCTAACCTAACCTAACCTAACCTAACCTAACCTATACTAACCCAACTCCGAACCTAACCTAACCTAACCTAACATAACCTATCCCAACCTAACGTAACCTAACCTAACCTAACCTAACCCAACCTAACCTAACCTAACCTAACCGAACCTTACCTAACCTAACCTAACCTAGACAACTTTCACAACTTGTAGCTCAAAAACTGGGCTACTTTCGCTACTAGTAACGTAGAAATTGGGCTACTTATGCTACTAGTAGCCTCAAAATTGGGCTACTTTCGCTAGTAGTAGCCCAAAAATTGGGCTACTTTTGCTACTAGTAGCCCAAATTGGACTACTTATAGCCCAAATTTTGGGCTACTTTCGCTACTAGTAGCCCAAAATTGGGCTACCTTCGCCACTAGTAGCCCAAAAACTCGGCTACTTTCGCTACTAGTAGCACGAAATTGGGCTACTTATACAAAAAAATGGGCTACTTTCGCTACTAGTAGCCCAAAAATTTGGCAAATTAATCTAACCTTACCTAACCTAACCTTACCCAACCTAACCTAACCTGACCTGACCTGACCTGACCTAACCTAACCTAACCTAACCTTACCAAACCTAACCTCACCTAACCTAACCTAACCTAACCCATTGTAATCTAACCTAACCTAACCTAACCTAACCTAACCTAACCCAACCTAACCTAACCTTACCCAAACTAACCTCACCTAACCCAACCTAACCTAACCTAACCTAACCTAACCTAACTCAAACTAACCTAACCTAACCTAACCTAACTCAAACTAACCTAACCTAACCTAACCTAACCTCACCTATCCTAACCAAACGTGACCAAACCTAACCTAACCTATCCTAACCTAACCCAACCTACCCCAACCTAACCTAACCTAACCTAACCTAACCCAACCCAACCTAACCTAACCTAACCAAACCCAAACTAACCCAAACTAACCTAACCTAACCTTACCTAACCTAACCCAACCTAACCTAACCTAACCTAACTTAACCTAACCTAACCTAACCTAACCTAACCTAACCTAACCCAACCTAACCTAACCTAACCCAACCTAACCTAACCTAACCTAACCCAACCTAACCTAACCAAACCTAACCTAACCTAACCTAACCTAACCCAACCTAACCTAACCTAACCTAACCTAACCTAACCTAACCCAACCTAACCCAACCTAACCTAACCTAACCTAACCTAACGTAACCGAACCGAACCTAACATAACCTAACCCATACTAACCTAACCTAACCTAACCTAACCTAACCTAACCTAACCTAACCCAACCTAACCTAACCTAACCTAACTCAAACTAACCTAACCTAACCTAACCTAACCTAACTTACCCTAACCTAACCTAACCTAACGTAACCTAACCAAACCAAACCTAACCTAACCTAACCTAACCTAACCTAACCTAACTCAAACTAACCTAACCTAACCTAACCTAACCTAACCTAACGTAACCTAACCTAACCAAACCTAACCTAACCTACCCTAACCTAACCTAACCTAACCTAACTTAACCTAACCTAACCTAACCTAACCTAACCTAACATAACCTAACCTTACCTAACCTAACCTAACCCAACCTAACCTAACCTAACCTAACCTAACCTAACTCAAACTAACCTAACCTAACCTAACCTAACCTAACCTAACCTAACTTACCCTAACCTAACCTAACCTAACCTAACCTAACCCAACCTAACCTAACCTAACCTAACTCAAACTAACCTAACCTAACCTAACCTAACCTAACCTAACCTAACTTAACATAACCTAACCAAACCTAACCTAACCTAACCTAACCTAACCCAACCTACCCTAACCTAACCTAACCTAACCTAACCCAACCTAACCCAACCTACCCTAACCTAACCTAACCTAACCTAACCTAACCGAACCTTACCTAACCTAACCTAACCTAGGCAACTTGTAGCTCAAAAACTGGGCTACTTTTGCTACTAGTAACGTAGAAATTGGGCTACTTATGCTACTAGTAGCCTCAAAATTGGGCTACTTTCGCTAGTAGTAGCCCAAAAATTGGTCTACTTTTGCTACTAGTAGCCCAAATTAGACTACTTATAGCCCAAATTTTGGGCTACTTTCGCTACTAGTAGCTCAAAATTGGGCTACCTTCGCCACTAGTAGCCCAAAAATTCGGCTACTTTCGCTACTAGTAGCACGAAATTGGGCTACTTATACAAAAAAATGGGCTACTTTCGCTACTAGTAGCCCAAAAATTTGGCAAACTAATCTAACCTTACCTAACCTAACCTTACCTAACCTAACCTAACCTGACCTGACCTAATCTAACCTAACCTAACCTTACCAAACCTAACCTCACCTAACCTAACCCATTGTAATCTAACCTAACCTAACCTAACCTAACCTAACCCAACCTAACCTAACCTTACCCAAACTAACCTCACCTAACCCAACCTAACCTAACGTAACCTAACCTAACCTAACCTAACCTAACCTAACTCAAACTAACCTAACCTAACCTAACCTAACCTAACCTAACCTAACTTAACCTAACCTAACCTAACCTAGCCTAACCTAACCTAACCCAACCTAACCAAACCTAACCTAACCTAACCTAACCCAACCTAACCTAACCTAACCTAACCTAACCCAACCCAACCCAACCCAACCCAACCCAACCCAACCCAACCCAACCCAACCCAACCCAACCCAACCTAACCTAACCTAACCTAATCCAAACTAACCTAACCTAACCTAACATACCCTAACCTAACCTAACCTAACTTAGCCTAACCCAACCTAACCTAACCTAACCTAACCTAACCTAACCCAACCTAACCTAACCTAACCTATCCTAATCTAACCTAACCTAACTCAAACTAACCTAACCTAACCTAACCTAACCTAACCTAACCTAACCTAACTTAACCTAACCTAACCTAACCTAGCCTAACCTAACCTAACCCAACCTAACCAAACCTAACCTAACCTAACCTAACCCAACCTAACCTACCTAACCTAACCTAACCCAACCCAACCCAACCCAACCCAACCCAACCCAACCTAACCTAACCTAACCTAATCCAAACTAACCTAACCTAACCTAACATACCCTAACCTAACCTAACCTAACTTAGCCTAACCCAACCTAACCTAACCTAACCCCACCTTACCTAACCTAACCTAACCCAACCTAACCTAACCTAACCTAACCAAACCTACCCTAACTTAACCTAACCTAACCTAACCTAACCCAACCTAACCTAACCTAACCTAACCCAACCTAACCTAACCTAACCCAACCAAACCTAACCTAACATAACCTAACCTAACCTAACCTAACATAACCTAACCTAAGCTAACCTAACCTAACCTAACCTAACCTACTTAACCTAACCTAACCTAACCTAACCTAACCTAATCTAACCCAACCTAACCTAACCTAACCTAACCTAACCTAACCTTACCTAACCTAACCTAACCTAACCCAACCTAACCTAACCTAACCTAACCCAACTTAACCTAACCTAACTCAAACTAACCTAACCTAACCTAAACTAACTTAACCTAACCTAACCTAACCTAACCAAACCTAACCTAACCTAACCTAACCTAACCTAACTTAACCTAACCTAACCTAACCTAACCTAACCTAACCTAACCTAACATAACCTAACCTAAGCTAACCTAACCTAACTTAACCTAACCTAACCTAACCTAACCTAATCTAACCCAACCTAACCTAACCTAACCTAACCTTACCTAACCTAACCTTACCTAACCTAACCTAACCTAACCCAACCTAACCTATCCTAACTCAAACTAACCTAACCTAACCTAACTTAACCTAACCTAACCTAACCTAACCGAACCTAACCTAACCTAACCTAAACTAACTTAACCTAACCTAACCTAACCAAACCTAACCTAACCTAACCTAACTTAACCTAACCTAACCTAACCTAAGCTAACCTAACCTAAGCTAACCTAACCTAACCTAACCTAACCTAACCTAACTTAACCTAACCTAACCTAACCTAATCTAACCCAACCTAACCTAACCTAACCTAACCTAACCTAACCTAGCCTAACCTAACCCAACCTAACCTAACCTAACCTAACTCAAACTAACCTAACCTAACCTAACCTAACCTAACCTAACCTAACCTAACCTAACCCAACCCAACCTAACCTAACCTAACCAAACCCAAACTAACCCAAACTAACCTAACCTAACCTTACCTAACCTAACCCAACCTAACCTAACCTAACCTAACTTAACCTAACCTAACCTAACCTAACCTAACCTAACCTAACCCAACCTAACCTAACCTAACCCAACCTAACCTAACCTAACCTAACCCAACCTAACCTAACCAAACCTAACCTAACCTAACCTAACCTAACCCAACCTAACCTAACCTAACCTAACCTAACCTAACCTAACCCAACCTAACCCAACCTAACCTAACCTAACCTAACCTAACGTAACCGAACCGAACCTAACATAACCTAACCCATACTAACCTAACCTAACCTAACCTAACCTAACCTAACCTAACCCAACCTAACCTAACCTAACCTAACTCAAACTAACCTAACCTAACCTAACCTAACCTAACTTACCCTAACCTAACCTAACCTAACGTAACCTAACCAAACCAAACCTAACCTAACCTAACCTAACCTAACCTAACCTAACTCAAACTAACCTAACCTAACCTAACCTAACCTAACGTAACCTAACCTAACCAAACCTAACCTAACCTACCCTAACCTAACCTAACCTAACCTAACTTAACCTAACCTAACCTAACCTAACCTAACCTAACATAACCTAACCTTACCTAACCTAACCTAACCTAACCCAACCTAACCTAACCTAACCTAACCTAACTCAAACTAACCTAACCTAACCTAACCTAACCTAACCTAACTTACCCTAACCTAACCTAACCTAACCTAACCTAACCTAACCCAACCTAACCTAACCTAACTCAAACTAACCTAACCTAACCTAACCTAACCTAACCTAACCTAACTTAACATAACCTAACCAAACCTAACCTAACCTAACCTAACCTAACCCAACCTACCCTAACCTAACCTAACCTAACCTAACCCAACCAAACCCAACCTACCCTAACCTAACCTAACCTAACCTAACCTAACCGAACCTTACCTAACCTAACCTAACCTAGGCAACTTGTAGCTCAAAAACTGGGCTACTTTTGCTACTAGTAACGTAGAAATTGGGCTACTTATGCTACTAGTAGCCTCAAAATTGGGCTACTTTCGCTAGTAGTAGCCCAAAAATTGGTCTACTTTTGCTACTAGTAGCCCAAATTAGACTACTTATAGCCCAAATTTTGGGCTACTTTCGCTACTAGTAGCTCAAAATTGGGCTACCTTCGCCACTAGTAGCCCAAAAATTCGGCTACTTTCGCTACTAGTAGCACGAAATTGGGCTACTTATACAAAAAAATGGGCTACTTTCGCTACTAGTAGCCCAAAAATTTGGCAAACTAATCTAACCTTACCTAACCTAACCTTACCTAACCTAACCTAACCTGACCTGACCTAATCTAACCTAACCTAACCTTACCAAACCTAACCTCACCTAACCTAACCCATTGTAATCTAACCTAACCTAACCTAACCTAACCTAACCCAACCTAACCTAACCTTACCCAAACTAACCTCACCTAACCCAACCTAACCTAACGTAACCTAACCTAACCTAACCTAACCTAACCTAACTCAAACTAACCTAACCTAACCTAACCTAACCTAACCTAACCTAACCTAACTTAACCTAACCTAACCTAACCTAGCCTAACCTAACCTAACCCAACCTAACCAAACCTAACCTAACCTAACCTAACCTAACCTAACCTAACCAACCCAACCCAACCCAACCCAACCCAACCCAACCCAACCCAACCCAACCCAACCCAACCTAACCTAACCTAACCTAATCCAAACTAACCTAACCTAACCTAACATACCCTAACCTAACCTAACCTAACTTAGCCTAACCCAACCTAACCTAACCTAACCTAACCTAACCTAACCCAACCTAACCTAACCTAACCTATCCTAATCTAACCTAACCTAACTCAAACTAACCTAACCTAACCTAACCTAACCTAACCTAACCTAACTTAACCTAACCTAACCTAACCTAGCCTAACCTAACCCAACCTAACCAAACCTAACCTAACCTAACCTAACCCAACCTAACCTAACCTAACCTAACCTAACCTAACCCAACCCAACCCAACCCAACCCAACCCAACCCAACCCAACCCAACCCAACCCAACCCAACCCACCCAACCTAACCTAACCTAACCTAATCCAAACTAACCTAACCTAACCTAACATACCCTAACCTAACCTAACCTAACTTAGCCTAACCCAACCTAACCTAACCTAACCCCACCTTACCTAACCTAACCTAACCCAACCTAACCTAACCTAACCTAACCTAACCAAACCTACCCTAACTTAACCTAACCTAACCTAACCTAACCCAACCTAACCTAACCTAACCTAACCCAACTTAACCTAACCTAACCCAACCAAACCTAACCTAACATAACCTAACCTAACCTAACCTAACATAACCTAACCTAAGCTAACCTAACCTAACCTAACCTAACCTAACTTAACCTAACCTAACCTAACCTAACCTAACCTAATCTAACCCAACCTAACCTAACCTAACCTAACCTAACCTTACCTAACCTAACCTAACCTAACCCAACCTAACCTAACCTAACCTAACCCAACTTAACCTAACCTAACCTAACTCAAACTAACCTAACCTAACCTAAACTAACTTAACCTAACCTAACCTAACCTAACCAAACCTAACCTAACCTAACCTAACCTAACCTAACTTAACCTAACCTAACCTAACCTAACCTAACCTAACCTAACATAACCTAACCTAAGCTAACCTAACCTAACTTAACCTAACCTAACCTAACCTAACCTAATCTAACCCAACCTAACCTAACCTAACCTAACCTTACCTAACCTAACCTTACCTAACCTAACCTAACCTAACCCAACCTAACCTATCCTAACTCAAACTAACCTAACCTAACCTAACCTAACAACCTAACCTAACCTAACCTAACCGAACCTAACCTAACCTAACCTAAACTAACTTAACCTAACCTAACCTAACCAAACCTAACCTAACCTAACCTAACTTAACCTAACCTAACCTAACCTAAGCTAACCTAACCTAAGCTAACCTAACCTAACCTAACCTAACCTAACCTAACTTAACCTAACCTAACCTAACCTAATCTAACCCAACCTAACCTAACCTAACCTAACCTAACCTAACCTAGCCTAACCTAACCCAACCTAACCTAACCTAACCTAACTCAAACTAACCTAACCTAACCTAACCTAACTTAACCTAACCTAACCTAACCTAACCTAACCGAACCTAACCTAACCTAACCTAACCTAACCCAACCTAACCTAACCTAACCTAACCTAACTTAACCTAACCTAACCTAACCTAACCTAACCTAACTTAACCTAACCTAACCTAACCTAACATAACCTAACCTTACCTAACCTAACCTAACCCAACCTAATCTAACCTAACCTAACTCAAACTAACCTAACCTAACCTAACCTAACCTAACCTAAGCTAACCTAACCTAACCTAACTTACCCTAACCTAACCTAACCTAACCTAACCTAACCTAACCCAACCTAACCTAACCTAACTCAAACTAACCTAACCTAACCTAACCTAACCTAACCTAACCTAACCAAACCTAACCTAACCTAACCTAACCTAACCTAACCCAACCTACCCTAACCTAACCTAACCTAACCTAACCCAACCTACCCTAACCTAACCTAACCTAACCTAACCTAACCGAACCTAACATAACCTAACCCATACTAACCTAACCTAACCTAACCTATCCTAACTTAACCTAACCCAAACTAACCTAACCTAACCTAACCTAACCTAACCTAACATAACCTAACCTAACCTAACCTAACCCAACCTAACCTAACCTAACCTAACTTAACCTAACCTAACCTAATCTAACCTAACCTAACCTAACTTAACCTAACCTAACCTAACCTAACCCAACCTAACCTAACCTAACCTAACTTAACCTAACCTAACCTAATCTAACCTAACCTAACCTAACTTAACCTAACCTAACCTAACCTAACCTAACCTAACCTAACATAACCTAACCTTACCTAACCTAACCCAACCTAACCTAACCTAACCTAACTCAAACTAACCTAACCTAACCTAACCTAACCTAACCTAAGCTAACCTAACCTACCTTACCCTAACCTAACCTAACCTAACCTAATCTAGCCTAATGTATCCTAACCTAACCCAACCTAACCTAACCTAACTCAAACTAACCTAACCTAACCTAACCTAACCTAACTTAACCTAACCTAACCTAACCTAACCAAATCTAACCTAACCTAACCTAACCTAACCCAACCTACCCTAACCTAACCTAACCTAACCTAACCTAACCTAACCGAACCTAACATAACCTAACCCATACTAACCTAGCCTAACAAAACCTAACCTAACCTAACCTAACTTAACCTAACCCAAACTAACCTAACCTAACCTAACCTAACCTAACCTAACCCAACCTAACCTAATCTAACCTATCCTAATCTAACCTAACCTAACCCAACCTAACCTAACCTAACCTATCCTAACCTAACCTAACCTAACCTAACCTAACCTAACCTAACCCCACCTTACCTAACCTAACCTAACCTAACCTAACCTAACCTAACCAAACCTACCCTAACTTAACCTAACCTAACCTAACCTAACCCAACCTAACCTAACCTAACCTAAGCCAACTTAACCTAACCTAACCCAACCTAACCTAACATAACCTAACCTAACCTAACCTAACCTAACCTAACCCAACCTAACCTAACCTAACCTAACCTAACCTTACCTAACTTAACCTAACCTAACCCAACTTAACCTAACCTAACCTAACTCAAACTAACCTAACCTAACCTAAACTAACTTAACCTAACCTAACCTAACCTAACCTAACCTAACCTAGCCTAACCTAACCTAACCTAACCTAACCTAACCCAACCTAACCAAACCTAACCTAACCTAACCTAACCTAACCCAACCTAACCTAACCTAACCTAACCTAACCTAACCTAACCCAACCTAACCTAACCTAACCTAACCTAACCTAACCCAACCTAACCTAACCTAACCTAACCGAACCTAACATAACCTAACCCATACTAACCTAACCTAACCTAACCTAAGTTACCCTAACCTAACCTAACCTAACTTAACCTAACCCAACCTAACCTAACCTAACCCAACCTAACCTAACCTAACCTATCCTAATCTAACCTAACCTAACCCAACCTAACCTAACCTAACCTAACCTAACCTAACTTAACCTAACCTAACCTAACCTAACCCCACCTTACCTAACCTAACCTAACCCAACCTAACCTAACCTAACCTAACCTAACCCAACTTAACCTAACCTAACCCAACCAAACCTAACCAAACATAACCTAACCTAACCTAACCTAACCCAACCTATTCTAACATAACCCAAACTAACCTAACCTAACCTAACCTAACCTAACCTACCCTAACCCAACCTACCCTAACCCAACCTAACCTAACCTAACCTTACCTAACCTAACCTAACCTAACCCAACTTAACCTAACCTAACCTAACTCAAACTAACCTAACCTAACCTAAACTAACTTAACCTAACCTAACCTAACCAAACCTAACCTAACCTAACCTAACTTAACCTAACCTAACCTAACCTAACCTAACCTAACCTAACATAAGCTAACCTAACCTAACCTAACCTAACCTAACTTAACCTAACCTAACCTAACCTAACCTAACCTAATCTAACCCAACCTAACCTAACCTAACCTAACCTAACCTAACCTAACCCAACCTAACCTAACCTAACCTAACTCAAACTAACCTAACCTAACCTAACTTAACCTAACCTAACCTAACCTAACCTAACCGAACCTAACTTAACCTAACCTAACCTAACCCAACCTAACCTAACCTAACCTAACCTAACTTAACCTAACCTAACCTAACCTAACCTAACCTAACCTAACTTAACCTAACCTAACCTAACCTAACCTAACATAACCTAACCTTACCTAACCTAACCTAACCTAACCCAACCTAACCTAACCTAACCTAACTCAAACTAACCTAACCTAACCTAACCTAACCTAACTTACCCTAACCTAACCTAACCTAACATAACCTAACCTAACCAAACCTAACCTAACCTAACCTAACCTAACCTAACTCAAACTAACCTAACCTAACCTAACCTAACCTAACTTAACCTAACCTAACCTAACCAAACCTAACCCAACCTAACCTAACCTAACCTAACCCAACCTACCCTAACCTAACCTAACCTAACCCAACCTACCCTAACCTAACCTAACCTAACCTAACCTAACTTAACCTAACCTAACCTAACCTAACCTAACATAACCTAACCTTACCTAACCTAACCTAACCTAACCCAACCTAACCTAACCTAACCTAACTCAAACTAACCTAACCTAACCTAACCTAACCTAACTTACCCTAACCTAACCTAACCTAACCTAACCTAACCCAACCTAACCTAACCTAACCTAACTCAAACTAACCTAACCTAACCTAACCTAACCTAACCTAACTTAACATAACCTAACCAAACCTAACCTAACCTAACCTAACCTAACCCAACCTACCCTAACCTAACCTAACCTAACCTAACCCAACCTACCCTAACCTAACCTAACCTAACCTAACCTAACCGAACCTTACCTAACCTAACCTAACCTAGGCAACTTGTAGCTCAAAAACTGGGCTACTTTTGCTACTAGTAACGTAGAAATTGGGCTACTTATGCTACTAGTAGCCTCAAAATTGGGCTACTTTCGCTAGTAGTAGCCCAAAAATTGGTCTACTTTTGCTACTAGTAGCCCAAATTAGACTACTTATAGCCCAAATTTTGGGCTACTTTCGCTACTAGTAGCTCAAAATTGGGCTACCTTCGCCACTAGTAGCCCAAAAATTCGGCTACTTTCGCTACTAGTAGCACGAAATTGGGCTACTTATACAAAAAAATGGGCTACTTTCGCTACTAGTAGCCCAAAAATTTGGCAAACTAATCTAACCTTACCTAACCTAACCTTACCTAACCTAACCTAACCTAACCTGACCTGACCTAATCTAACCTAACCTAACCTTACCAAACCTAACCTCACCTAACCTAACCCATTGTAATCTAACCTAACCTAACCTAACCTAACCTAACCAAACCCAACCTAACCTAACCTTACCCAAACTAACCTCACCTAACCCAACCTAACCTAACGTAACCTAACCTAACCTAACCTAACCTAACCTAACTCAAACTAACCTAACCTAACCTAACCTAACTCAAACTAACCTAACCTAACCTAACCTAACCTAACCTAACCTAACTTAACCTAACCTAACCTAACCTAGCCTAACCTAACCTAACCCAACCTAACCAAACCTAACCTAACCTAACCTAACCCAACCTAACCTAACCTAACCTAACCCAACCCAACCCAACCCAACCCAACCCAACCCAACCTAACCTAACCTAATCCAAACTAACCTAACCTAACCTAACCAAACATACCCTAACCTAACCTAACCTAACTTAGCCTAACCCAACCTAACCTAACCTAACCTAACCTAACCTAACCCAACCTAACCTAACCTAACCTATCCTAATCTAACTTAACCTAACCCAACCTAACCTAACCTAACCTAACCTAACCTAACTTAACCTAACCTAACCTAACCTAACCTAACCCCACCTTACCTAACCTAACCTAACCCAACCTAACCTAACCTAACCTAACCTAACCAAACCTACCCTAACTTAACCTAACCTAACCTAACCTAACCCAACCCAACCTAACCTAACCTAACCTAACCCAACTTAACCTAACCTAACCCAACCAAACCTAACCTAACATAACCTAACCTAACCTAACCTAACATAACCTAACCTAAGCTAACCTAACCTAACCTAACCTAACCTAACTTAACCTAACCTAACCTAACCTAACCTAACCTAACCTAATCTAACCTAACCTAACCTAACCTAACCTAACCTTACCTAACCTAACCTAACCTAACCCAACCTAACCCAACCTAACCCAACCTAACCTAACCTAACCTAACCCAACTTAACCTAACCTAACCTAACTCAAACTAACCTAACCTAACCTAAACTAACTTAACCTAACCTAACCTAACCTAACCAAACCTAACCTAACCTAACCTAACCTAACCTAACCTAACCTAACTTAACCTAACCTAACCTAACCTAACCTAACCTAACATAACCTAACCTAAGCTAACCTAACCTAACCTAACCTAACTTAACCTAACCTAACCTAACCTAACCTAATCTAACCCAACCTAACCTAACCTAACCTAACCTAACCTTACCTAACCTAACCTTACCTAACCTAACCTAACCTAACCCAACCTAACCTATCCTAACTCAAACTAACCTAACCTAACCTAACCTAACTTAACCTAACCTAACCTAACCTAACCTAACCTAACCTAACCCAACCTAACCTAACCTAACCTAACCCAACCTAACCTAACCTAACCTAACCTAACTTAACCTAACCTAACCTAACCTAACTTAACCTAACCTAACCTAACCTAACCTAACCTAACATAACCTAACCTTACCTAACCTAACCTAACCTAACCCAACCTAACCTAACCTAACCTAACTCAAACTAACCTAACCTAACCTAACCTAACCTAACCTAAGCTAACCTAACCTAACTTACCCTAACCTAACCTAACCTAACCTAACCCAACCTAACCTAACCTAACCTAACTCAAACTAACCTAACCTAACCTAACCTAACCTAACCTAACTTAACCTAACCTAACCTAACCTAACCAAACCTAACCTAACCTAACCTAACCTAACCCAACCTACCCTAACCTAACCTAACCTAACCCAACCTACCCTAACCTAACCTAACCTAACCTAACCTAACTTAACCTAACCTAACCTAACCTAACCTAACCTTACCTAACCTAACCTAACCCAACCTAACCTAACCTAACTCAAACTAACCTAACCTAACCTAACCTAACCTAACCTAACTTACCCTAACCTAACCTAACCTAACCTAACCTAACCTAACCCAACCTAACCTAACCTAACCTAACTCAAACTAACCTAACCTAACCTAACCTAACCTAACCTAACTTAACCTAACCTAACCTAACCAAACCTAACCTAACCTAACCCAACCTACCCTAACCTAACCTAACCTAACCTAACCCAACCTACCCTAACCTAACCTAACCTAACCTAACCTAACCTAACCGAACCTTACCTAACCTAACCTAACCTAGGCAACTTTCACAACTTGTAGCTCAAAAACTGGGCTACTTTTGCTAGTAACTAGAAATTGGGCTACTTATGCTACTAGTAGCCTCAAAATTGGGCTACTTTCGCTAGTAGTAGCCCAAAAATTGGGCTACTTTTGCTACTAGTAGCCCAAATTAGACTACTTATAGCCCAAATTTTGGGCTACTTTCGCTACTAGTAGCCCAAAATTGGGCTACCTTCGCCACTAGTAGCCCAAAAATTCGGCTACTTTCGCTACTAGTAGCACGAAATTGGGCTACTTATACAAACAAATGGGCTACTTTCGCTACTAGTAGCCCAAAAATTTGGCAAACTAATCTAACCTTACCTAACCTAACCTTACCTAACCTAACCTAACCTAACCTGACCTGACCTAACCTAACCTAACCTAACCTTACCAAACCTAACCTCACCTAACCTAACCCATTGTAATCTAACCTAACCTAACCTAACCTAACCTAACCTAACCTAACCCAACCTAACCTAACCTTACCCAAACTAGCCTCACCTAACCCAACCTAACCTAACCTAACGTAACCTAACCTAACCTAACTCAAACTAACCTAACCTAACCTAACCTAACTCAAACTAACCTAACCTAACCTAACCTAACCTAACCTATCCTAACCAAACGTGACCAACCTAACCTAACCTAACCTAACCCAACCTAACCTAACTTAACCTAACCTAACCTAACCTAACCTAACCTAACCTAACCTAACCCAACCTAACCTACCTAACCTAACCTAACCTAACCTAACCTAACCTTACCTAACCTAACCTAACCTAACCCAACTTAACCTAACCTAACTTAACTCAAACTAACCTAACCTAACCTAAACTAACTTAACCTAACCTAACCTAACCTAACCTAACCTAACCTAGCCTAACCTAACCTAACCTAACCCAACCTAACCAAACCTAACCTAACCTAACCTAACCCAACCTAACCTAACCTAACCTAACCTAACCTAACCTAACCTAACCCAACCTAACCAAACCTAACCTAACCTAACCTAACCTAACCTAACCTAACCGAACCTAACATAACCTAACCCATACTAACCTAACCTAACCTAACATACCCTAACCTAACCTAACTTAACCTAACCCAACCTAACCTAACCTAACCTAACCTAACCTAACCTAACCCAACCTGACCTAACCTAACCTATCCTAATCTAACCTAACCTAACCCAACCTAACCTAACCTAACCTAACCTAACCTAACTTAACCTAACCTAACCTAACCTAACCCCACCTTACCTAACCTAACCTAACCCAACCTAACCTAACCTAACCTAACCTAACCCAACCTAACCTAACCTAACCTAACCTTACCTAACCTAACCTAACCCAACTTAACCTAACCTAACCTAACTCAAACTAACCTAACCTAACCTAAACTAACTTAACCTAACCTAACCTAACCAAACCTAACCTAACCTAACCTAACTTAACCTAACCTAACCTAACCTAAGCTAACCTAACCTAAGCTAACCTAACCTAACCTAACCTAACCTAACCTAACTTAACCTAACCTAACCTAACCTAATCTAACCCAACCTAACCTAACCTAACCTAACCTAACCTAACCCAACCTAACCTAACCTAACCTAACTCAAACTAACCTAACCTAACCTAACCTAACTTAACCTAACCTAACCTAACCTAACCTAACCTAACCGAACCTAACCTAACCTAACCTAACCCAACCTAACCTAACCTAACCTAACCTAACTTAACCTAACCTAACCTAACCT
>NC_091159.1:20321094-20503594 GCF_040958095.1 Procambarus clarkii
CTATCCTAACCAAACGTGACCAAACCTAACCTAACCTAACCTAACCCAACCTAACCTAACTTAACCTAACCTAACCTAACCTAACCTAACCCAACCTAACCTAACCTAACCTAACCTAACCCAAACTAACCCAAACTAACCTAACCTAACCTTACCTAACCTAACCCAACCTAACCTAACCTAACCTAACCTAACCCAACCCAACCTAACCTAACCTAACCTAACGTAACCTAACCTAACCTAACCTAACCAAACCTAACCTAACCGAACCTAACATAACCTAACCCATACTAACCTAACCTAACCTAACCTAACCTAACTTAACCTAACCCAAACTAACCTAACCTAACCTAACCTAACCTAACCTACCCTAACCTAACCTAACCCAACCTAACCTAATCTAACCTATCCTAATCTAACCTAACCTAACCCAACCTAACCTAACCTAACCTAACCTAACCTAACTTAACTTAACCTAACCTAACCTAACCTAACCCCACCTTACCTAACCTAACCTAACCCAACCTAACCTAACCTAACCTAACCTAACCTAACCAAACCTACCCTAACTTAACCTAACCTAACCTAAGCTAACCCAACTTAACCTAACCTAACCTAACCTAAGCCAACTTAACCTAACCTAACCCAGCCTAACCTAACCTAACATAACCTACCCTAACCTAACCTAACCTAACCTAACCTAACCTAACCCAACCTAACCTAACCTAACCTAACCTAACCTAACCTAACCTTACCTAACCTAACCTAACCCAACTTAACCTAACCTAACCTAACTAAACTAACCTAACCTAACCTAAACTAACTTAACCTAACCTAACCTAACCTAGCCTAACCTAACCTAACCTAACCTAACCCAACCTAACCAAACCTAACCTAACCTAACCTAACCTAACCCAACCCAACCTAACCTAACCTAACCTAACCTAACCCAACCTAACCAAACCTAACCTAACCTAACCTAACCTAACCTAACTGAACCTAACATAACCTAACCCATACTAACCTAACCTAACCTAACATACCCTAACCTAACCTAACCTAACTTAACCTAACCCAACCTAACCTAACCTAACCTAACCTAACCTAACCCAACCTACCCTAACCTAACCTATCCTAATCTAACCTAACCTAACCCAACCTAACCTAACCTAACCTAACTTAACCTAACCTAACCTAACCTAACCTAACCCCACCTTACCTAACCTAACCCAACCCAACCTAACCTAACCTAACCTAACCTAACCAAACCTACCCTAACTTAACCTAACCAAACCTAACCTAACCCAACCTAACCTAACCTAACCTAACCTAACCCAACTTAACCTAACCTAACCCAACCAAACCTAACCTAACATAACCTAACCTAACCTAACCTAACCCAACCTATTCTAACCTAACCCAAACTAACATAACCTAACCTAACCTACCCTAACCCAACCTAACCTAACCTAACCTTACCTAACCTAACCTAACCTAACCTAACCCAACTTAACCTAACCTAACCTAACTCAAACTAACCTAACCTAACCTAAACTAACTTAACCTAACCTAACCTAACCTAACCTAACCATCCTAACCTAACCTAACCTAACTTAACCTAACCTAACCTAACCTAACCTAAGCTAACCTAACCTAACCTAACCTAACCTAACTTAACCTAACCTAACCTAACCTAACCTAACCTAATCTAACCCAACCTAACCTAACCTAACCTAACCTAACCTAACCTTACCTTACCTAACCTAACCTAACCTAACCCAACCTAACCTAACCTAACCTAACTCAAACTAACCTAACCTAACCTAACCTAACCTAACTTAACCTAACCTAACCTAACCTAACCTAACCTAACCTAACTTAACCTAACCCAAAAACCTAACCTAACCTAACCTAACCTAATCTAACCTATCCTAATCTAACCTAACCTAACCTAACCTAACCCAACCTAACCTAACCTAACCTAACCTAACTTAACCTAACCTAACCTAACCTAACTTAACCTAACCCTAACTAACCTAACCTAACCCCCAACCTAACCTAACCTAACTCAAACTAACCTAACCTAACCTAACCTAACCTAACCTAACCTAACCTAAGCTAACCTAACCTAACTTACCCTAACCTAACCTAACCTAACCTAACCTAACCTAACCTAACCTAACGTAACCTAACCTAACCCAACCTAACCTAACCTAACCTAACTCAAACTAACCTAACCTAACCTAACCTAACCTAACTTAACCTAACCTAACCTAACCTAACCAAACCTAACCTAACCTAACCTAACCTAACCTACCCTAACCTAACCTAACCTAACCTAACCCAACCTACCCTAACCTAACCCAACCTACCCTAACCTAACCTAACCTAACCTAACCTAACTTAACCTAACCTAACCTAACCTAACCTAACCTAACCTAGCATAACCTAACCTTACCTAACCTAACCTAACAAAACCTAACCTAACCTAACCTAACTCAAACTAACCTAACCTAACCTAACCTAACCTAACCTAACCTAACTTACCCTAACCTAACCTAACCTAACCCAACCTACCCTAACCTAACCTTACCTAACCTAACCCAACCTACCCTAACCTAACCTAACCTAACCTAACCTAACCTAACCGAACCTTACCTAACCTAACCTAACCTAGGCAACTTTCACAACTTGTAGCTCAAAAACTGGGCTACTTTTGCTACTAGTAACGTAGAAATTGGGCTACTTATGCTACTAGTAGCCACAAAATTGGGTTACTTTCGCTAGTAGTAGCCCAAAAATTGGGCTACTTTTGCTACTAGTAGCCCAAATTAGACTACTTATTGCCCAAATTTTGGGCTACTTTCGCTACTAGTAGCCCAAAATTGGGCTACCTTCGCCACTAGTAGCCAAAAAATTCGGCTACTTTCGCTACTAGTAGCACGAAATTGGGCTACTTATACAAAAAAATGGGCTACTTTCGCTACTAGTAGCCCAAAAATTTGGCAAACTAATCTAACCTAACCTTACCTAACCTAACCTAACCTGACCTGACCTAACCTAACCTAACCTAACCTTACCAAACCTAACCTCACCTAACCTAACCCATTGTAATCTAACCTAACCTAACCTAACCTAACTAACCTAACCTAACCCAACCTAACCTAACCTTACCCAAACTAACCTCACCTAACCCAACCTAACCTAACCTAACGTAACCTAGCCTAACCTAACCTAACTCAAACTAACCTAACCTAACCTAACCTAACTCAAACTAACCTAACCTAACCTAACCTAACCTAACCTAACCTATCCTAACCAAACGTGACCAAACCTAACCTAACCTAACCTAACCCAACCTAACCTAACTTAACCTAACCTAACCTAACCTAACCCAACCTAACCTAACCTTACCTAACCTAACCCAAACTAACCCAAACTAACCTAACCTAACCTTACCTAACCTAACCCAACCTACCTAACCTAACCTAACCTAACCTAACCTAACCTAACCCAACCCAACCTAACCTAACCTAACCTAACCTAACGTAACCTAACCTAACCTAACCAAACCTAACCTAACCGAACCTAACATAACCTAACCCATACTAACCTAACCTAACCTAACTTAACCTAACCCAAACTAACCTAACCTAACCTAACCTAACCTAACATAACCTAACCTAACAAACCTAACCTAACCTAACCCAACCTAACCTAATCTAACCTATCCTAATCTAACCTAACCTAACTAACCTAACCTAACCTAACTCAAACTAACCTAACCTAACCTAAACTAACTTAACCTAACCTAACCTAACCTAACCTAACCTAGCCTAACTAACCTAACCTAACCTAACCCAAGCTAACCAAACCTAACCTAACCTAACCTAACTTAACCTAAACCCAAACTAACCTAACCTAACCTAACCTAACCTAACATAACCTAACCTAACCTAACCTAACCTAACCTAACCTTACCTAACCTAACCTAACCTAACCCAACTTAACCTAACCTAACCTAACTCAAACTAACCTAACCTAACCTAAACTAACTTAACCTAACCTAACCTAACCTAACCTAACCTAGCCTAACCTAACCTAACTAACCTAACCCAAGCTAACCAAACCTAACCAACCTAACCTAACCCAACCTAACCTAACCTAACCTAACCCAACCTAACCAAACCTAACCTAACCTAACCTAACCTAACCTAACCGAACCTAACATAACCTAACCCATACTAACCTAACCTAACCTAACATACCCTAACCTAACCTAACCTAACTTAACCTAACCCAACCTAACCTAACCTAACCTAACCTAACCTAACCTAACCCAACTAACCTAACCTAACCTATCCTGATCTAACCTAACCTAACCCAAACTAACCTAACTAACCTAACCTAACCTAACTTAACCTAACCTAACCTAACCTAACCCCACCTTACCTAACCTAACCTAACCCATCCTAACCTAACCTAACCTAACCTAACCAAACCTACCCTAACTTAACCTAACCAAACCTAACCTAACCCAACCTAACCTAACCTAACCTAACCCAACTTAACCTAACCTAACCCAACCAAACCTAACCTAACATAACCTAACCTAACCTAACCTAACCTAACCCAACCTATTCTAACCTAACCCAAACTAACCTAACCTAACCTAACCTACCCTAACCCAACCTAACCTAACCTAACCTAACCTTACCTAACCTAACCTAACCTAACCCAACTTAACCTAACCTAACCGAACTCAAACTACCTAACTAACCTAAACTAACTTAACTAACCTAACCTAACCAAACCTAACCTAACCTAACCTAACCTAACCTAACCTAACTTACCCTAACCTAACCTAACCTAACCTAACCTAACCCAACCTAACCTAACCTAACCTAACTCAAACTAACCTAACCTAACCTAACCTAACCTAACCTAACTTAACATAACCTAACCAAACCTAACCTAACCTAACCTAACCTAACCCAACCTACCCTAACCTAACCTAACCTAACCCAACCTACCCTAACCTAACCTAACCTAACCTAACCTAACCGAACCTTACCTAACCTAACCTAACCTAGGCAACTTGTAGCTCAAAAACTGGGCTACTTTTGCTACTAGTAACGTAGAAATTGGGCTACTTATGCTACTAGTAGCCTCAAAATTGGGCTACTTTCGCTAGTAGTAGCCCAAAAATTGGTCTACTTTTGCTACTAGTAGCCCAAATTAGACTACTTATAGCCCAAATTTTGGGCTACTTTCGCTACTAGTAGCTCAAAATTGGCTACCTTCGCCACTAGTAGCCCAAAAATTCGGCTACTTTCGCTACTAGTAGCACGAAATTGGGCTACTTATACAAAAAAAATGGGCTACTTTTCGCTACTAGTAGCCCAAAAATTTGGCAAACTAATCTAACCTTACCTAACCTAACCTTACCTAACCTAACCTAACCTAACCTGACCTGACCTAATCTAACCTAACCTAACCTTACCAAACCTAACCTCACCTAACCTAACCCATTGTAATCTAACCTAACCTAACCTAACCTAACCTAACCTAATCTAACCTATCCTAATCTAACCTAACCTAACCTAACCTAACCCAACCTAACCTAACCTAACCTAACCTAACCTAACCTAACCTAACCTAACCCAACCTAACCTAACCTTACCCAAACTAACCTCACCTAACCCAACCTAACCTAACGTAACCTAACCTAACCTAACCTAACCTAACTCAAACTAACCTAACCTAACCTAACCTAACTCAAACTAACCTAACCTAACCTAACCTAACCTAACCTAACCTAACCTAACTTAACCTAACCTAACCTAACCTAACCTAACCTAGCCTAACCTAACCTAACCCAACCTAACCAAACCTAACCTAACCTAACCTAACCCAACCTAACCTAACCTAACCCAACCCAACCCAACCCAACCCAACCCAACCCAACCCAACCCAACCCAACCCAACCCAACCTAACCTAACCTAACCTAACCTAATCCAAACTAACCTAACCTAACCTAACCTAACATACCCTAACCTAACCTAACCTAACTTAGCCTACCCAACCTAACCTAACCTAACCTAACCTAACCTAACCTAACCCAACCTAACCTAACCTAACCTATCCTAATCTAACCTAACCTAACCAACCTAACCTAACCTAACCTAACCTAAAACCTAACTAACCTAACCAACCTAACCTAACCTAACCCCACCTTACCTAACCTAACCTAACCCAACCTAACCTAACCTAACCTAACCTAACCAAACCTACCCTAACTTAACCTAACCTAACCTAACCTAACCCAACCTAACCTAACCTAACCTAACCCAACTTAACCTAACCTAACCCAACCAAACCTAACCTAACATAACCTAACCTAACCTAACCTAACATAACCTAACCTAAGCTAACCTAACCTAACCTAACCTAACCTAACTTAACCTAACCTAACCTAACCTAACCTAACCTAATCTAACCCAACCTAACCTAACCTAACCTAACCTAACCTTACCTAACCTAACCTAACCTAACCCAACCTAACCTAACCTAACCTAACCCAACTAACCTAACCTAACTAACTCAAACTAACCTAACCTAACCTAAACTAACTTAACCAACCTAACCTAACCTAACCAAACCTAACCTAACCTAACCTAACCTAACCTAACTTAACCTAACCTAACCTAACCTAACCTAACCTAACCTAAGCTAACCTAACCTAACCTAACTTAACCTAACCTAACCTAACCTAACCTAATCTAACCCAACCTAACCTAACCTAACCTTACCTAACCTTACCTAACCTAACCTAACCTAACCCAACCTAACCTATCCTAACTCAAACTAACCTAACCTAACCTAACCTAACTTAACCTAACCTAACCTAACCTAACCGAACCTAACCTAACCTAACCTAACCTAACCTAACCCAACCTAACCTAACCTAACCCAACCTAACCTAACCTAACCTAACCTAACTTAACCTAACCTAACCTAACCTAACTTAACCTAACCTAACCTAACCTAACCTAACTAACTTAACCTAACCTAACCTAACTTAACCTAACCTAACCTAACTAACCTAACATAACCTAACCTTACCTAACCTAACCTAACCTAACCACCAACCTAACCTAACCTAACTCAAACTAACCTAACCTAACCTAACCTACCTAACCTAAGCTAACCTAACCTAACTTACCCTAACCTAACCACCTAACCTAACCTAACCTAACCCAACCTAACCTAACCTAACTCAAACTAACCTAACCTAACCTAACCTAACCTAACCTAACCTAACCCCACCTACCTAACCTAACCTAAACCCATCCTAACCTAACCTAACCTAACCTAACCAAACCTACCCTAACTTAACCTAACCAAACCTAACCTAACCCAACCTAACCTAACCTAACCTAACCCAACTTAACCTAACCTAACCCAACCAAACCTAACCTAACATAACTAACCTAACCTAACCTAACCTAACCAACCTATTCTAACCTAACCCAAACTAACTAACCTAACCTACCTACCCTAACCCAACCTAACCTAACCTAACCTAACCTTACCTAACCTAACCTAACCTAACCCAACTTAACCTAACCTAACCGAACTCAAACTAACCTAACCTAACCTAAACTAACTTAACCTAACCTAACCTAACCAAACCTAACCTAACCTAACCTAACCTAACTAACCTAACCTAACTTACCCTAACCTAACCTAACCTAACCTAACCTAACCTAACCTAACTCAAACTAACCTAACCTAACCTAACCTAACCTAACTTAACATAACCTAACCAAACTAACCTAACCTAACCTAACCCAACCTACCCTAACCTAACCTAACCTAACCTAACCCAACCTACCCTAACCTAACCTAACCTAACCTAACCTAACCGAACCTTACCTAACCTAACCTAACCTAGGCAACTTGTAGCTCAAAAACTGGGCTACTTTTGCTACTAGTAACGTAGAAATTGGCTACTTATGCTACTAGTAGCCTCAAAATTGGGCTACTTTCGCTAGTAGTAGCCCAAAAATTGGTCTACTTTTTGCTACTAGTAGCCCAAATTAGACTACTTATAGCCCAAATTTTGGGCTACTTTCGCTACTAGTAGCTCAAAATTGGGCTACCTTCGCCACTAGTAGCCCAAAAATTCGGCTACTTTTCGCTACTAGTAGCACGAAATTGGGCTACTTATACAAAAAAATGGGCTACTTTCGCTACTAGTAGCCCAAAAATTTGGCAAACTAATCTAACCTTACCTAACCTAACCTTACCTAACCTAACCTAACCTAACCTGACCTGACCTAATCTAACCTAACCTAACCTTACCAAACCTAACCTCACCTAACCTAACCCATTGTAATCTAACCTAACCTAACCTAACCTAACCTAACCTAACCCAACCTAACCTAACCTTACCCAAACTAACCTCACCTAACCCAACCTAACCTAACGTAACCTAACCTAACCTAACCTAACCTAACCTAACTCAAACTAACCTAACCTAACCTAACCTAACTCAACTAACCTAACCTAACTAACCTAACCTAACCTAACCTAACTTAACCTAACCTAACCTAACCTAACCTAACCTAGCCTAACCTAACCTAACCCAACCTAACCAAACCTAACCTAACCTAACCTAACCCAACCTAACCTAACCTAACCTAACCCAACCAACCCAACCCAACCCAACCAACCCAACCCACCCAACCCAACCTAACCTAACCTAACCTAACCTAATCCAAACTAACCTAACCTAACCTAACCTAACATACCCTAACCTAACCTAACCTAACTTAGCCTAACCCAACCTAACCTAACCTAACCTAACCTAACCTAACCTAACCCAACCTAACCTAACCTAACCTATCCTAATCTAACCTAACCTAACCCAACCTAACCTAACCTAACCTAACCTAACCTAACTTAACCTAACCTAACCTAACCTAACCTAACCCCACCTTACCTAACCTAACCTAACCCAACCTAACCTAACCTAACCTAACCTAACCTAACCAAACCTACCCTAACTTAACCTAACCTAACCTAACCTAACCCAACCTAACCTAACCTAACCTAACCTAACCCAACTTAACCTAACCCAACCAAACCTAACCTAACATAACCTAACCTAACCTAACCTAACATAACCTAACCTAAGCTAACTACCTAACCTAACCTAACTTAACCTAACCTAACCTAACCTAACCTAACCTAATCTAACCCAACCTAACCTAACCTAACCTAACCTAACCTAACCTTACCTAACCTAACCTAACCTAACCCAACCTAACCTAACCTAACCTAACCCAACTTAACCTAACCTAACCTAACTCAAACTAACCTAACCTAACCTAAACTAACTTAACCTAACCTAACCTAACCTAACCAAACCTAACCTAACCTAACCTAACCTAACCTAACTTAACCTAACTAACCTAACCTAACCTAACCTAACCTAAGCTAACCTAACCTAACCTAACCTAACTTAACCTAACCTAACCTAACCTAATCTAACCCAACCTAACCTAACCTAACCTAACCTAACCTTACCTAACCTAACCTTACCTAACCTAACCTAACCTAACCCAACCTAACCTATCCTAACTCAAACTAACCTAACCTAACCTAACCTAACTTAACCTAACCTAACCTAACCGAACCTAACCTAACCTAACCTAACCTAACCTAACCTAACCCAACCTAACCTAACCTAACCTAACCCAACCTAACCTAACCTAACCTAACTTAACCTAACCTAACCTAACCTAACTTAACCTAACCTAACCTAACCTAACCTAACATAACCTAACCTTACCTAACCTAACCTAACCTAACCCAACCTAACCTAACCTAACCTAACTCAAACTAACCTAACCTAACCTAACCTAACCTAACCTAAGCTAACCTAACCTAACTTACCCTAACCTAACCTAACCTAACCTAACCTAACCTAACCCAACCTAACCTAACCTAACCTAACTCAAACTAACCTAACCTAACCTAACCTAACCTAACCTAACCTAACTTAACCTAACCTAACCTAACCAAACCTAACCTAACCTAACCTAACCTAACCTAACCTAACCCAACCTACCCTAACCTAACCTAACCTAACCTAACCCAACCTACCCTAACCTAACCTAACCTAACCTAACCTAACTTAACCTAACCTAACCTAACCTAACCTAACCTTACCTAACCTAACCCAACCTAACCTAACCTAACTCAAACTAACCTAACCTAACCTAACCTAACCTAACCTAACTTACCCTAACCTAACCTAACCTAACCTAACCTAACCTAACCCAACCTAACCTAACCTAACCTAACTCAAACTAACCTAACCTAACCTAACCTAACCTAACCTAACTTAACCTAACCTAACCTAACCAAACCTAACCTAACCTAACCCAACCTACCCTAACCTAACCTAACCTAACCTAACCCAACCTACCCTAACCTAACCTAACCTAACCTAACCTAACCTAACCGAACCTTACCTAACCTAACCTAACCTAGGCAACTTTCACAACTTGTAGCTCAAAAACTGGGCTACTTTTCTACTAGTAACGTAGAAATTGGGCTACTTATGCTACTAGTAGCCTCAAAATTGGCTACTTTCGCTAGTAGTAGCCCAAAAATTGGGCTACTTTTGCTACTAGTAGCCCAAATTAGACTACTTATAGCCCAAATTTTGGGCTACTTTCGCTACTAGTAGCCCAAAATTGGGCTACCTTCGCCACTAGTAGCCCAAAAATTCGGCTACTTTCGCTACTAGTAGCACGAAATATGGCTACTATACAAACAAATGGGCTACTTTCGCTACTAGTAGCCCAAAATTTGGCAAACTAATCTAACCTTACCTAACCTAACCTTACCTAACCTAACCTAACCTAACCTAACCTGACCTGACCTGACCTAACCTAACCTAACCTAACCTTACCAAACCTAACCTCACCTAACCTAACCCATTGTAATCTAACCTAACCTAACCTAACCTAACCTAACCCAACCTAACCTAACCTTACCCAAACTAACCTCACCTAACCCAACCTAACCTAACCTAACGTAACCTAACCTAACCTAACTCAAACTAACCTAACCTAACCTAACCTAACTCAACTAACCTAACCTAACCTAACCTAACCTAACCTATCCTAACCAAACGTGACCAAACCTAACCTAACCTAACCTAACCCAACCTAACCTAACTTAACCTACCTAACCTAACCTAACCTAACCCAACCTAACCTAACCTAACCTAACCTAACCTAACCTAACCTAACCCAAACTAACCCAAACTAACCTAACCTAACCTTACCTAACCTAACCCAACCTAACCTAACCTAACCTAACCTAACCCAACCCAACCTAACCTAACCTAACCTAACGTAACCTAACCTAACCTAACCTAACCAAACCTAACCTAACCGAACCTAACATAACCTAACCCATACTAACCTAACCTAACCTAACCTAACCTAACTTAACCTAACCCAAACTAACCTAACCTAACCAACCTAACCTAACCTACCCTAACCTAACCTAACCTAACCCAACCTAACCTAATCTAACCTATCCTAATCTAACCTAACCTAACCCAACCTAACCTAACCTAACCTAACCTAACCTTAACTTAACCTAACCTAACCTAACCTAACCCCACCTTACTAACCTAACCTAACCCAACCTAACCTAACCTAACCTAACCTAACCAAACCTACCCTAACTTAACCTAACCTAACCTAAGCTAACCCAACTTAACCTAACCTAACCTAACCTAAGCCAACTTAACCTAACCTAACCCAGCCTAACCTAACCTAACATAACCTACCCTAACCTAACCTAACCTAACCTAACCTAACCCAACCTAACCTAACCTAACCTAACCTAACCTAACCTAACCTTACCTAACCTAACCTAACCCAACTTAACCTAACCTAACTCAAACTAACCTAACCTAACCTAAACTAACTTAACCTAACCTAACCTAACCTAACCTAGCCTAACCTAACCTAACCTAACCTAACCCAACCTAACCAAACCTAACCTAACCTAACCTAACCTACCCAACCCAACCTAACCTAACCTAACCTAACCTAACCTAACCTAACCTAACCCAACCTAACCAAACCTAACCTAACCTAACCTAACCTAACCTAACTGAACCTAACATAACCTAACCCATACTACCTAACCTAACCTAACATACCCTAACCTAACCTAACCTAACTTAACCTAACCCAACCTAACCTAACCTAACTAACCTAACCTAACCTAACCCAACCTAACCTAACCTAACCTATCCTAATCTAACCTAACCTAACCCAACCTAACCTAACCTAACCTAACTTAACCTAACCTAACCTAACCTAACCTAACCCCACCTTACCTAACCTAACCCAACCTAACCTAACCTAACCTAACCTACCAAACCTACCCTAACTTAACCTAACCAAACCTAACCTAACCCAACCTAACCTAACCTAACCTAACCTAACCCAACTTAACCTAACCTAACCCAACCAAACCTAACCTAACATAACCTAACCTAACCTAACCTAACCCAACCTATTCTAACCTAACCCAAACTAACCTAACCTAACCTAACCTACCCTAACCCAACCTAACCTAACCTAACCAACCTTACCTAACCTAACCTAACCTAACCTAACCCACTTAACCTAACCTAACCTAACTCAAACTAACCTAACCTAACTAAACTAACTTAACCTAAACTAACCTAACCTAACCTAACCATCCTAACCTAACCTAACCTAACTTAACCTAACCTAACCTAACCTAACCTAAGCTAACCTAACCTAACCTAACCTAACCTAACTTAACCTAACCTAACCTAACCTAACCTAATCTAACCCAACCTAACTTAACCTAACCTAACCTAACCTAACCTTACCTTACCTTACCTAACCTAACCTAACCTAACCCAACCTAACCTAACCTAACCTAACTCAAACTAACCTAACCTAACCTAACCTAACCTAACTTAACCTAACCTAACCTAACCTAACCTAACCTAACTTAACCTAACCCAAACTAACCTAACCTAACCTAACCTAACCTAATCTAACCTATCCTAATCTAACCTAACCTAACCTAACCCAACCTAACCTAACCTTAACCTAACTTAACCTAACCTAACCTAACCTAACCTAACCTAACTTAACCTAACCTAACCTAACCTAACCTAACCTAACCTAACCCACCTAACCTAACCTAACTCAAACTAACCTAACCTAACCTAACCTAACCTAACCTAACCTAACCTAAGCTAACCTAACCTAACTTACCCTAACCTAACCTAACCTAACCTAACCTAACGTAACCTAACCTAACCCAACCTAACCTAACCTAACCTAACTCAAACTAACCTAACCTAACCTAACCACCCCTAACCAAACCTAACCTAACCTAACCTAACCTAACCTACCCTAACCTAACCTAACCTAACCCAACCTACCCTAACCTAACCCAACCTACCCTAACCAAACCTAACCTAACCTAACCTAACTTAACCTAACCTAACCTAACCTAACCTAACCTAACCTAGCATAACCTAACCTTACCTAACCTAACCTAACAAAACCTAACCTAACCTAACCTAACTCAAACTAACCTAACCTAACCTAACCTAACCTAACCTAACTTACCCCTAACCTAACCTAACCTAACCCAAACCTACCCTAACCTAACCTAACCTAACCTAACCCAACCTACCCTAACCTAACCTAACCTAACCTAACCTAACCGAACCTTACCTAACCTAACCTAACCTAGGCAACTTTCACAACTTGTAGCTCAAAAACTGGGCTACTTTTGCTACTAGTAACGTAGAAATTGGGCTACTTATGCTACTAGTAGCCACAAAATTGGGTTACTTTCGCTAGTAGTAGCCCAAAAATTGGGCTACTTTTGCTACTAGTAGCCCAAATTAGACTACTTATTGCCCAAATTTTGGGCTACTTTCGCTACTAGTAGCCCAAAATTGGGCTACCTTCGCCACTAGTAGCAAAAAATTCGGCTACTTTCGCTACTAGTAGCACGAAATTGGGCTACTTATACAAAAAAATGGGCTACTTTCGCTACTAGTAGCCCAAAAATTTGGCAAACTAATCTAACCTTAACTAACCTAACCTTACCTAACCTAACCTAACCTAAACCTGACCTGACCTAACCTAACCTAACCTAACCTTACCAACCTAACCTCACCTAACCTAACCATTGTAATCTAACCTAACCTAACCTAACCTAAACCTAACCTAACCTAACCCAACCTAACCTAACCTTACCCAACTAACCTCAACCTAACCCAACCTAACCTAACCTAACGTAACCTAGCCTACCTAACCTAACTCAAACCACCTAACCTAACCTAACCTAACCTCACAAACTAACCTAACCTAACCTAACCTAACCTAACCTAACCTATCCTAACCAAACGTGACTCAAACCTAACCTAACCTAACCTAACCAACCTAACCTAACTTAACCTAACCTAACCTAACCGAACCCAACCGAACCTAACCTACCTAACCTAACCTAACCCAAACTAACCTCAAACTAACCTAACCTAACCTGACCTAACCTAACCCAACCTAACCTAACCTAACCTAACCTAACCCAACCCAACCTAACCTAACCTAACCTAACCTAGTAACCTAACCTAACCTACAAACCTAACCTAACCGAACCTAACATAACCTAACCATACTAACCTACCTAACCTAACCTAACTCTAAACCTAACCCAAACTAACCTAACCTAACCTAAACCTAACCTAACATAACCTAACCTACCAACCTACCTAACCCTAAACTAACCTAATCTAACCTATCCTAATCTAACCTAACCTAACCCAACCTAACCTAACCTAACCTAACCTAACCTACTTAACCTAACCTAACCTAACCTAACCCCACCTTACCTAACCTAACCTAACCACCTAACCTAACCTAACCTAACCTAACTACCAAACCTACCCTAACTTAACCTAACCTAACCTAACTAACAACCTAACCTAACCTAACCTAACCTAAGCCAACCTAACTAACCTACCTAACCAACCTAACCTAACCTAACATAACCTACCTACCTAACCTAACCTAACCTACCCAACATAACCTAACCTAACTAACCTAACCTAACCTAACCTTACCTAACCTAACCTAACCTAACCCAACTAACCTAACCTAACCTAACTCAAACTAACCTAACCTAACCTAACTAACTTAACCTAACCTAACCTAACCTAACCTAACCTAGCCTAACCGTAACCTAACCTAACCTAACCCAAGCTAACCAACCTAACCTAACCTAACCTAACCCAACCTAACCTAACCTAACCTAACCTAACCCAACCTAACCAAACCTAACCTAACCTAACCCTAACCTAACCTAACCTAACCTAACCGAACCTAACATAACCTAACCCATACTAACCTAACCTAACCTAACATACCTAACCTAACCTAACCTAACTTTACCTACCCAACCTAACCTAACCTAACCTAACCTAACCTAACCTAACCTAACCCAACCTAACCTAACCTATCCTGATCTAACCTAACCTAACCCAAACTAACCTAACCTAACCTAACCTAACCTAACCTAACTTAACCTAACCTAACCTAACCTAACCCCACCTTACCTAACCTACCTAACCACCTAACCTAACCTAACCTAACCTAACCTAACCGAACCTAACCCTAACTAACCTAAACCTAGACCTAACCTAACCCAACCTAACCTAACCTAACCTACCAACTTAACCTAACTAACCCAACCAAACCTAACCTAACATAACCTAACCTAACCTAACCTAACCTAACCCAACCTAATTCTAACCTAACCCAACTAACTAACCTAACCTAACCTAACCTAACCTAACTAACCTAACCGAACCTAACCTAACCTAACCCCTACTAACCTAACCTAACCTAACATACCATAACCTAACCTAACCTAACGTAAACCTAACCCAACCTAACCCAACCTAACCTAACCTAACCTAACCTAACCTAACCTAACCTAACACCTAACTTAACCTAACCAACCTAACCTAACCCAACCTAACCTAACCTAACCTAACCCAACTAACCTAACCTAACCCAACCAAACCTAAACCTAACTAACCTAACCTAACCGAACCTAACCTAACCTAACCTAACCAACCTAACCTAACCTAACCTAACCCAACCTAACCTAACCTAACCTAACTTAACCTAACCTAACCTAACCTAACCTAACTTAACCTAACCTAACCTAACCTAACATAACCTAACCTTACCTAACCTAACCTAACCTAACCCAACCTAACCAACCTAACCTAACTCAAACTAACCTAACCTAACCTAACCTAACCTAACCTAAGCTAACCTAACCTAACTTACCCTAACCTAACCTAACCTAACCTAACCTAACCTAACCCACCTAACCTAACCTAACCTAACTCAAACTAACCTAACCTAACCTAACCTAACCTAACCTAACTTAACCTAACCTAACCTAACCAAACCTAACCTAACCTAACCTAACCTAACCTAACCCAACCTACCCTAACCTAACCTAACCTAACCTAACCCAACCTACCCTAACCTAACCTAACCTAACCTAACCTAACCTAACCTAACTTAACCTAACCTAACCTAACTAACCTAACCTTACCTAACCTAACCTAACCCAACCTAACCTAACCTAACTCAAACTAACCTAACCTAACCTAACCTAACCTAACCTAACCTAACTTACCCTAACCTAACCTAACCTAACCTAACCTAACCTAACCCAACCTAACCTAACGTAACCTAACTCAAACTAACCTAACCTAACCTAACCTAACCTAACCTAACCTAACTTAACCTAACCTAACCTAACCAAACCTAACCTAACCTAACCCAACCTACCCTAACCTAACCTAACCTAACCTAACCCAACCTACCCTAACCTAACCTAACCTAACCTAACCGAACCTTACCTAAACCTAATCTAACCTAGGCAACTTTCACAACTTGTAGCTCAAAAACTGGGCTACTTTTGCTACTAGTAACGTAGAAATTGGCTACTTATGCTACTAGTAGCCTCAAAATTGGGCTACTTTCGCTAGTAGTAGCCCAAAAATTGGGCTACTTTTGCTACTAGTAGCCCAAATTAGACTACTTATAGCCCAAATTTTGGGCTACTTTCGCTACTAGTAGCCCAAATTGGGCTACCTTCGCCACTAGTAGCCCAAAAATTCGGCTACTTTCGCTACTAGTAGCACGAAATTGGGCTACTTATACAAACAAATGGGCTACTTTCGCTACTAGTAGCCCAAAAATTTGGCAAACTAATCTAACCTTACCTAACCTAACCTTACCTAACCTAACCTAACCTAACCTGACCTGACCTAACCTAACCTAACCTAACCTTACCAAACCTAACCTCACCTAACCTAACCCATTGTAATCTAACCTAACCTAACCTAACCTAACCTAACCTACCCAACCTAACCTAACCTTACCCAAACTAACCTCACCTAACCCAACCTAACCTAACCTAACGTAACCTAACCTAACCTAACTCAAACTAACCTAACCTAACCTAACCTAACTCAAACTAACCTAACCTAACCTAACCTAACCTAACCTATCCTAACCAAACGTGACCAAACCTAACCTAACCTAACCTAACCCAACCTAACCTAACTTAACCTAACCTAACCTAACCTAACCTAACCCAACCTAACCTAACCTAACCTAACCTAACCTAACCTAACCCAAACTAACCCAAACTAACCTAACCTAACCTTACCTAACCTAACCCAACCTAACCTAACCTAACCTAACCTAACCCAACCCAACCTAACCTAACCTAACCTAACGTAACCTAACCTAACCTAACCTAACCAAACCTAACCTAACCGAACCTAACATAACCTAACCCATACTAACCTAACCTAACCTAACCTAACCTAACTTAACCTAACCCAAACTAACCTAACCTAACCTAACCTAACCTACCTACCCTAACCTAACCTAACCTAGCCCAACCTAACCTAATCTAACCTATCCTAATCTAACCTAACCTAACCCAACCTAACCTAACCTAACCTAACCTAACCTAACTTAACTTAACCTAACCTAACCTAACCTAACCCCACCTTACCTAACCTAACCTAACCCAACCTAACCTAACCTAACCTAACCTAACCTAACCAAACCTACCCTAACTTAACCTAACCTAACCTAAGCTAAACCAACTTAACCTAACCTAACCTAACCTAAGCCAACTTAACCTAACCTAACCCAGCCTAACCTAACCTAACATAACCTACCCTAACCTAACCTAACCTAACCTAACCTAACCCAACCTAACCTAACCTAACCTAACCTAACCTAACCTAACCTAACCTAACCTAACCTTACCTAACCTAACCTAACCCAACTTAACCTAACCTAACCTAACTCAAACTAACCTAACCTAACCTAAACTAACTTAACCTAACCTAACCTAACCTAACCTAGCCTAACCTAACCTAACCTAACCTAACCCAACCTAACCAAACCTAACCTAACCTAACCTAACCTAACCCAACCCAACCCAACCTAACCTAACCTAACCTAACCTAACCTAACCCAACCTAACCAAACCTAACCTAACCTAACCTAACCTAACCTAACTGAACCTAACATAACCTAACCCATACTAACCTAACCTAACCTAACATACCCTAACCTAACCTAACCTAACTTAACCTAACCCAACCTAACCTAACCTAACCTAACCTAACCCAACATAACCTAACCTAACCTATCCTAATCTAACCTAACCTAACCCAACCTAACCTAACCTAACCTAACTTAACCTAACCTAACCTAACCTAACCTAACCCCACCTTACCTAACCTAACCTAACCCAACCTAACCTAACCTAACCTAACCTAACCAAACCTACCCTAACTTAACCTAACCAAACCTAACCTAACCCAACCTAACCTAACCTAACCTAACCTAACCCAACTTAACCTAACCTAACCCAACCAAACCTAACCTAACATAACCTAACCTAACCTAACCTAACCCAACCTATTCTAACCTAACCCAAACTAACCTAACCTAACCTAACCTACCCTAACCCAACCTAACCTAACCTAACCTAACCTTACCTAACCTAACCTAACCTAACCTAACCCAACTGAACCTAACCTAACCTAACCTAACCTAACCTAACCTAACCTAACCCAACCCAACCCAACCCAACCTAACCTAACCTAACCTAACCTAACTTAACTTAACCTAACCTAACCTAACCTAACCTAACCTAACCCCACCTTACCTAACCTAACCTAACCCAACCTAACCTAACCTAACCTAACCTAACCAAACCTACCCTAACTTAACATAACCTAACCTAAGCTAACCCAACTTAACCTAACCTAACCTAACCTAAGCCAACTTAACCTAACCTAACCCAGCCTAACCTAACCTAACATAACCTACCCTAACCTAACCTAACCTAACCTAACCTAACCCAACCTAACCTAACCTAACCTAACCTAACCTAACCTAACCTTACCTAACCTAACCTAACCCAACTTAACCTAACCTAACCTAACTCAAACTAACCTAACCTAACCTAAACTAACTTAACTAACCTAACCTAACCTAACCTAGCCTAACCTAACCTAACCTAACCTAACCCTAACCTAACCAAACCTAACCTAACCTAACCTAACCTAACCCAACCCAACCTAACCTAACCTAACCTAACCTAACCTAACCTAACCCAACCTAACCAACCTACCTAACCTAACCTAACCTAACTGAACCTAACATAACCTAACCCATACTAACCTAACCTAACCTAACATACCCTAACCTAACCTAACCTAACTTAACCTAACCCAACCTAACTAACCTAACCTAACCTAACCTAACCTAACCTAACCCAACCTAACCTAACCTAACCTATCCTAATCTAACCTAACCTAACCCAACCTAACCTAACCTAACCTAACTTAACCTAACCTAACCTAACCTAACCTAACCCACCTTACCTAACCTAACCTAACCCAACCTAACCTAACCTAACCTAACCTAACCAAACCTACCCTAACTTAACCTAACCAAACCTAACCTAACCCAACCTAACCTAACCTAACCTAACCTAACCCAACTTAACCTAACCTAACCCAACCAAACCTAACCTAACATAACCTAACCTAACCTAACCTAACCCAACCTATTCTAACCTAACCCAACTAACCTAACCTAACCTAACCTACCCTAAACCCAACCTAACCTAACCTAACCTAACCTTACCTAACCTAACCTAACCTAACCCAACTTAACCTAACCTAACCTAACTCAAACTAACCTAACCTAACCTAAACTAACTTAACCTAAACTAACCTAACCTAACCTAACCATCCTAACCTAACCTAACCTAACTTAACCTAACCTAACCTAACCTAACCTAAGCTAACCTAACCTAACCTAACCTAACCTAACTTAACCTAACCTAACCTAACCTAATCTAACCCAACCTAACCTAACCTAACCTAACCTACCTAACCTAACCTAACCTAACTTAACTAACCCAAACTAACCTAACCTAACCTAACCTAACCTAATCTAACCTATCCTAATCTAACCTAACCTAACCTAACCTAACCCAACCTAACCTAACCTAACCTAACCTAACTTAACCTAACCTAACCTAACCTAACCTAACTTAACCTAACCTAACCTAACCTAACCTAACCTAACCTAACCCAACCTAACCTAACCTAACTCAAACTAACCTAACCTAACCTAACCTAACCTAACCTAAGCTAACCTAACCTAACTTACCCTAACCTAACCTAACCTAACTTAACCTAACCTAACCTAACCTAACCCCACCTTACCTAACCTAACCTAACCCAACCTATTCTAACCTAACCCAAACTAACCTAACCTAACCTAACCTAACCTAACCTAACCTAACCTAACCGAACCTAACATAACCTAACCCATACTAACCTAACCTAACCTAACATACCCTAACCTAACCTAACCTAACTTAACCTAACCCAACCTAACCCAACCTAACCTAACCTAACCTAACCTAACCTAACCTAACCTAACCTAACTTAACCTAACCAAACCTAACCTAACCCAACCTAACCTAACCTAACCTAACCCAACTTAACCTAACCTAACCCAACCAAACCTAACCTAACTTAACCTAACCTAACCGAACCTAACCTAACCTAACCTAACCCAACCTAACCTAACCTAACCTAACCCAACCTAACCTAACCTAACCTAACTTAACCTAACCTAACCTAACCTAACCTAACTTAACCTAACCTAACCTAACCTAACATAACCTAACCTTACCTAACCTAACCTAACCTAACCCAACCTAACCTAACCTAACCTAACTCAAACTAACCTAACCTAACCTAACCTAACCTAACCTAAGCTAACCTAACCTAACTTACCCTAACCTAACCTAACCTAACCTAACCTAACCTAACCCAACCTAACCTAACCTAACCTAACTCAAACTAACCTAACCTAACCTAACCTAACCTAACCTAACTTAACCTAACCTAACCTAACCAAACCTAACCTAACCTAACCTAACCTAACCTAACCCAACCTACCCTAACCTAACCTAACCTAACCTAACCCAACCTACCCTAACCTAACCTAACCTAACCTAACCTAACCTAACCTAACTTAACCTAACCTAACCTAACCTAACCTAACCTTACCTAACCTAACCTAACCCAACCTAACCTAACCTAACTCAAACTAACCTAACCTAACCTAACCTAACCTAACCTAACCTAACTTACCCTAACCTAACCTAACCTAACCTAACCTAACCTAACCCAACCTAACCTAACGTAACCTAACTCAAACTAACCTAACCTAACCTAACCTAACCTAACCTAACCTAACTTAACCTAACCTAACCTAACCAAACCTAACCTAACCTAACCCAACCTACCCTAACCTAACCTAACCTAACCTAACCCAACCTACCCTAACCTAACCTAACCTAACCTAACCGAACCTTACCTAACCTAATCTAACCTAGGCAACTTTCACAACTTGTAGCTCAAAAACTGGGCTACTTTTGCTACTAGTAACGTAGAAATTGGGCTACTTATGCTACTAGTAGCCTCAAAATTGGGCTACTTTCGCTAGTAGTAGCCCAAAAATTGGGCTACTTTTGCTACTAGTAGCCCAAATTAGACTACTTATAGCCCAAATTTTGGGCTACTTTCGCTACTAGTAGCCCAAAATTGGGCTACCTTCGCCACTAGTAGCCCAAAAATTCGGCTACTTTCGCTACTAGTAGCACGAAATTGGGCTACTTATACAAACAAATGGGCTACTTTCGCTACTAGTAGCCCAAAAATTTGGCAAACTAATCTAACCTTACCTAACCTAACCTTACCTAACCTAACCTAACCTAACCTGACCTGACCTAACCTAACCTAACCTAACCTTACCAAACCTAACCTCACCTAACCTAACCCATTGTAATCTAACCTAACCTAACCTAACCTAACCTAACCTAACCCAACCTAACCTAACCTTACCCAAACTAACCTCACCTAACCCAACCTAACCTAACCTAACGTAACCTAACCTAACCTAACTCAAACTAACCTAACCTAACCTAACCTAACTCAAACTAACCTAACCTAACCTAACCTAACCTAACCTATCCTAACCAAACGTGACCAAACCTAACCTAACCTAACCTAACCCAACCTAACCTAACTTAACCTAACCTAACCTAACCTAACCTAACCCAACCTAACCTAACCTAACCTAACCTAACCTAACCTAACCCAAACTAACCCAAACTAACCTAACCTAACCTTACCTAACCTAACCCAACCTAACCTAACCTAACCTAACCTAACCCAACCCAACCTAACCTAACCTAACCTAACGTAACCTAACCTAACCTAACCTAACCAAACCTAACCTAACCGAACCTAACATAACCTAACCCATACTAACCTAACCTAACCTAACCTAACCTAACTTAACCTAACCCAAACTAACCTAACCTAACCTAACCTAACCTAACCTACCCTAACCTAACCTAACCTAGCCCAACCTAACCTAATCTAACCTATCCTAATCTAACCTAACCTAACCCAACCTAACCTAACCTAACCTAACCTAACCTAACTTAACTTAACCTAACCTAACCTAACCTAACCCCACCTTACCTAACCTAACCTAACCCAACCTAACCTAACCTAACCTAACCTAACCTAACCAAACCTACCCTAACTTAACCTAACCTAACCTAAGCTAACCCAACTTAACCTAACCTAACCTAACCTAAGCCAACTTAACCTAACCTAACCCAGCCTAACCTAACCTAACATAACCTACCCTAACCTAACCTAACCTAACCTAACCTAACCTAACCCAACCTAACCTAACCTAACCTAACCTAACCTAACCTAACCTAACCTAACCTAACCTTACCTAACCTAACCTAACCCAACTTAACCTAACCTAACCTAACTCAAACTAACCTAACCTAACCTAAACTAACTTAACCTAACCTAACCTAACCTAACCTAGCCTAACCTAACCTAACCTAACCTAACCCAACCTAACCAAACCTAACCTAACCTAACCTAACCTAACCCAACCCAACCCAACCTAACCTAACCTAACCTAACCTAACCTAACCCAACCTAACCAAACCTAACCTAACCTAACCTAACCTAACCTAACTGAACCTAACATAACCTAACCCATACTAACCTAACCTAACCTAACATACCCTAACCTAACCTAACCTAACTTAACCTAACCCAACCTAACCTAACCTAACCTAACCTAACCTAACCCAACATAACCTAACCTAACCTATCCTAATCTAACCTAACCTAACCCAACCTAACCTAACCTAACCTAACTTAACCTAACCTAACCTAACCTAACCTAACCCCACCTTACCTAACCTAACCTAACCCAACCTAACCTAACCTAACCTAACCTAACCAAACCTACCCTAACTTAACCTAACCAAACCTAACCTAACCCAACCTAACCTAACCTAACCTAACCTAACCCAACTTAACCTAACCTAACCCAACCAAACCTAACCTAACATAACCTAACCTAACCTAACCTAACCCAACCTATTCTAACCTAACCCAAACTAACCTAACCTAACCTAACCTACCCTAACCCAACCTAACCTAACCTAACCTAACCTTACCTAACCTAACCTAACCTAACCTAACCCAACTTAACCTAACCTAACCTAACCTAACCTAACCTAACCTAACCTAACCCAACCCAACCCAACCCAACCTAACCTAACCTAACCTAACCTAACTTAACTTAACCTAACCTAACCTAACCTAACCTAACCTAACCCCACCTTACCTAACCTAACCTAACCCAACCTAACCTAACCTAACCTAACCTAACCAAACCTACCCTAACTTAACCTAACCTAACCTAAGCTAACCCAACTTAACCTAACCTAACCTAACCTAAGCCAACTTAACCTAACCTAACCCAGCCTAACCTAACCTAACATAACCTACCCTAACCTAACCTAACCTAACCTAACCTAACCCAACCTAACCTAACCTAACCTAACCTAACCTAACCTAACCTTACCTAACCTAACCTAACCCAACTTAACCTAACCTAACCTAACTCAAACTAACCTAACCTAACCTAAACTAACTTAACCTAACCTAACCTAACCTAACCTAGCCTAACCTAACCTAACCTAACCTAACCCAACCTAACCAAACCTAACCTAACCTAACCTAACCTAACCCAACCCAACCTAACCTAACCTAACCTAACCTAACCTAACCTAACCCAACCTAACCAAACCTAACCTAACCTAACCTAACCTAACTGAACCTAACATAACCTAACCCATACTAACCTAACCTAACCTAACATACCCTAACCTAACCTAACCTAACTTAACCTAACCCAACCTAACCTAACCTAACCTAACCTAACCTAACCTAACCTAACCCAACCTAACCTAACCTAACCTATCCTAATCTAACCTAACCTAACCCAACCTAACCTAACCTAACCTAACTTAACCTAACCTAACCTAACCTAACCTAACCCCACCTTACCTAACCTAACCTAACCCAACCTAACCTAACCTAACCTAACCTAACCAAACCTACCCTAACTTAACCTAACCAAACCTAACCTAACCCAACCTAACCTAACCTAACCTAACCTAACCCAACTTAACCTAACCTAACCCAACCAAACCTAACCTAACATAACCTAACCTAACCTAACCTAACCCAACCTATTCTAACCTAACCCAAACTAACCTAACCTAACCTAACCTACCCTAACCCAACCTAACCTAACCTAACCTAACCTTACCTAACCTAACCTAACCTAACCCAACTTAACCTAACCTAACCTAACTCAAACTAACCTAACCTAACCTAAACTAACTTAACCTAACCTAACCTAACCTAACCTAACCATCCTAACCTAACCTAACCTAACTTAACCTAACCTAACCTAACCTAACCTAAGCTAACCTAACCTAACCTAACCTAACCTAACTTAACCTAACCTAACCTAACCTAATCTAACCCAACCTAACCTAACCTAACCTAACCTAACCTAACCTAACCTAACCTAACTTAACCTAACCCAAACTAACCTAACCTAACCTAACCTAACCTAATCTAACCTATCCTAATCTAACCTAACCTAACCTAACCTAACCCAACCTAACCTAACCTAACCTAACCTAACTTAACCTAACCTAACCTAACCTAACCTAACTTAACCTAACCTAACCTAACCTAACCTAACCTAACCTAACCCAACCTAACCTAACCTAACTCAAACTAACCTAACCTAACCTAACCTAACCTAACCTAACCTAAGCTAACCTAACCTAACTTACCCTAACCTAACCTAACCTAACCTAACCTAACGTAACCTAACCTAACCCAACCTAACCTAACCTAACCTAACTCAAACTAACCTAACCTAACCTAACCTAACCTAACTTAACCTAACCTAACCTAACCAAACCTAACCTAACCTAACCTAACCTACCCTAACCTAACCTAACCTAACCCAACCTACCCTAACCTAACCCAACCTACCCTAACCTAACCTAACCTAACCTAACCTAACTTAACCTAACCTAACCTAACCTAACCTAACCTAACCTAGCATAACCTAACCTTACCTAACCTAACCTAACAAAACCTAACCTAACCTAACCTAACTCAAACTAACCTAACCTAACCTAACCTAACCTAACCTAACTTACCCTAACCTAACCTAACCTAACCCAACCTACCCTAACCTAACCTAACCTAACCTAACCCAACCTACCCTAACCTAACCTAACCTAACCTAACCTAACCTAACCTAACCGAACCTTACCTAACCTAACCTAACCTAGGCAACTTTCACAACTTGTAGCTCAAAAACTGGGCTACTTTTGCTACTAGTAACGTAGAAATTGGGCTACTTATGCTACTAGTAGCCACAAAATTGGGTTACTTTCGCTAGTAGTAGCCCAAAAATTGGGCTACTTTTGCTACTAGTAGCCCAAATTAGACTACTTATTGCCCAAATTTTGGGCTACTTTCGCTACTAGTAGCCCAAAATTGGGCTACCTTCGCCACTAGTAGCCAAAAAATTCGGCTACTTTCGCTACTAGTAGCACGAAATTGGGCTACTTATACAAAAAAATGGGCTACTTTCGCTACTAGTAGCCCAAAAATTTGGCAAACTAATCTAACCTTAACTAACCTAACCTTACCTAACCTAACCTAACCTGACCTGACCTAACCTAACCTAACCTAACCTTACCAAACCTAACCTCACCTAACCTAACCCATTGTAATCTAACCTAACCTAACCTAACCTAACCTAACCTAACCTAACCCAACCTAACCTAACCTTACCCAAACTAACCTCACCTAACCCAACCTAACCTAACCTAACGTAACCTAGCCTAACCTAACCTAACTCAAACTAACCTAACCTAACCTAACCTAACTCAAACTAACCTAACCTAACCTAACCTAACCTAACCTATCCTAACCAAACGTGACCAAACCTAACCTAACCTAACCTAACCCAACCTAACCTAACTTAACCTAACCTAACCTAACCTAACCCAACCTAACCTAACCTAACCTAACCTAACCTAACCCAAACTAACCCAAACTAACCTAACCTAACCTTACCTAACCTAACCCAACCTAACCTAACCTAACCTAACCTAACCTAACCCAACCCAACCTAACCTAACCTAACCTAACCTAACGTAACCTAACCTAACCTAACCAAACCTAACCTAACCGAACCTAACATAACCTAACCCATACTAACCTAACCTAACCTAACCTAACTTAACCTAACCCAAACTAACCTAACCTAACCTAACCTAACCTAACATAACCTAACCTAACCTAACCTAACCTAACCCAACCTAACCTAATCTAACCTATCCTAATCTAACCTAACCTAACCCAACCTAACCTAACCTAACCTAACCTAACCTAACTTAACCTAACCTAACCTAACCTAACCCCACCTTACCTAACCTAACCTAACCCAACCTAACCTAACCTAACCTAACCAAACCTACCCTAACTTAACCTAACCTAACCTAAGCTAACCCAACCTAACCTAACCTAACCTAACCTAAGCCAACTTAACCTAACCTAACCCAACCTAACCTAACCTAACATAACCTACCCTAACCTAACCTAACCTAACCTAACCCAACCTAACCTAACCTAACCTAACCTAACCTAACCTAACCTTACCTAACCTAACCTAACCTAACCCAACTTAACCTAACCTAACCTAACTCAAACTAACCTAACCTAACCTAACCTAACCTAGCCTAACCTAACCTAACCTAACCTAACCTAGCCTAACTTAACCTAACCTAACCTAACCCAAGCTAACCAAACCTAACCTAACCTAACCTAACCCAACCTAACCTAACCTAACCTAACCTAACCCAACCTAACCAAACCTAACCTAATCTAACCTAACCTAACCTAACCTAACCGAACCTAACATAACCTAACCCATACTAACCTAACCTAACCTAACATACCCTAACCTAACCTAACCTAACTTAACCTAACCCAACCTAACCTAACCTAACCTAACCTAACCTAACCTAACCTAACCCAACCTAACCTAACCTAACCTATCCTGATCTAACCTAACCTAACCCAAACTAACCTAACCTAACCTAACCTAACCTAACCTAACTTAACCTAACCTAACCTAACCTAACCTAACCCCACCTTACCTAACCTAACCTAACCCAACCTAACCTAACCTAACCTAACCAAACCTACCCTAACTTAACCTAACCAGACCTAACCTAACCCAACCTAACCTAACCTAACCTAACCCAACTTAACCTAACCTAACCCAACCAAACCTAACCTAACATAACCTAACCTAACCTAACCTAACCCAACCTATTCTAACCTAACCCAAACTAACCTAACCTAACCTAACCTAACCTAACCTAACCTAACCTAACCTAACCTAACCGAACCTAACATAACCTAACCCATACTAACCTAACCTAACCTAACATACCCTAACCTAACCTAACCTAACTTAACCTAACCCAACCTAACCCAACCTAACCTAACCTAACCTAACCTAACCTAACCTAACCTAACTTAACCTAACCAAACCTAACCTAACCCAACCTAACCTAACCTAACCTAACCCAACTTAACCTAACCTAACCCAACCAAACCTAACCTAACTTAACCTAACCTAACCTAACCTAACCGAACCTAACCTAACCTAACCTAACCTAACCTAACCCAACCTAACCTAACCTAACCTAACCCAACCTAACCTAACCTAACCTAACTTAACCTAACCTAACCTAACCTAACCTAACTTAACCTAACCTAACCTAACCTAACCTAACATAACCTAACCTTACCTAACCTAACCTAACCTAACCCAACCTAACCTAACCTAACCTAACTCAAACTAACCTAACCTAACCTAACCTAACCTAACCTAAGCTAACCTAACCTAACTTACCCTAACCTAACCTAACCTAACCTAACCTAACCCAACCTAACCTAACCTAACCTAACTCAAACTAACCTAACCTAACCTAACCTAACCTAACCTAACTTAACCTAACCTAACCAAACCTAACCTAACCTAACCTAACCTAACCTAACCTAACCCAACCTACCCTAACCTAACCTAACCTAACCTAACCCAACCTACCCTAACCTAACCTAACCTAACCTAACCTAACCTAACTTAACCTAACCTAACCTAACCTAACCTAACCTTACCTAACCTAACCTAACCCAACCTAACCTAACCTAACCTAACCTAACCTTACCTAACCTAACCTAACTCAAACTAACCTAACCTAACCTAACCTAACCTAACCTAACCTAACTTAACCTAACCTAACCTAACCAAACCTAACCTAACCTAACCCAACCTACCCTAACCTAACCTAACCTAACCTAACCCAACCTACCCTAACCTAACCTAACCTAACCTAACCTAACCTAACCGAACCTTACCTAACCTAACCTAACCTAGGCAACTTTCACAACTTGTAGCTCAAAAACTGGGCTACTTTTGCTACTAGTAACGTAGAAATTGGGCTACTTATGCTACTAGTAGCCTCAAAATTGGGCTACTTTCGCTAGTAGTAGCCCAAAAATTGGGCTACTTTTGCTACTAGTAGCCCAAATTAGACTACTTATAGCCCAAATTTTGGGCTACTTTCGCTACTAGTAGCCCAAAATTGGGCTACCTTCGCTACTAGTAGCCCAAAAATTCGGCTACTTTCGCTACTAGTAGCACGAAATTGGGCTACTTATACAAACAAATGGGCTACTTTCGCTACTAGTAGCCCAAAAATTTGGCAAACTAATCTAACCTTACCTAACCTAACCTTACCTAACCTAACCTAACCTAACCTAACCTGACCTGACCTAACCTAACCTAACCTAACCTTACCAAACCTAACCTCACCTAACCTATCCCATTGTAATCTAACCTAACCTAACCTAACCTAACCTAACCCAACCTAACCTAACCTTACCCAAACTAACCTCACCTAACCCAACCTAACCTAACCTAACGTAACCTAACCTAACCTAACTCAAACTAACCTAACCTAACCTAACCTAACTCAAACTAACCTAACCTAACCTAACCTAACCTATCCTAACCAAACGTGACCAAACCTAACCTAACCTAACCTAACCCAACCTAACCTAACTTAACCTAACCTAACCTAACCTAACCTAACCCAACCTAACCTAACCTAACCTAACCTAACCTAACCTAACCCAAACTAACCCAAACTAACCTAACCTAACCTTACCTAACCTAACCCAACCTAACCTAACCTAACCTAACCTAACCCAACCCAACCTAACCTAACCTAACCTAACGTAACCTAACCTAACCTAACCTAACCAAACCTAACCTAACCGAACCTAACATAACCTAACCCATACTAACCTAACCTAACCTAACCTAACTTAACCTAACCCAAACTAACCTAACCTAACCTAACCTAACCTAACCTACCCTAACCTAACCTAACCTAACCCAACCTAACCTAATCTAACCTATCCTAATCTAACCTAACCTAACCCAACCTAACCTAACCTAACTTAACCTAACCTAACTTAACTTAACCTAACCTAACCTAACCTAACCTAACCCCACCTTACCTAACCTAACCTAACCCAACCTAACCTAACCTAACCTAACCTAACCTAACCAAACCTACCCTAACTTAACCTAACCTAACCTAAGCTAACCCAACTTAACCTAACCTAACCTAACCTAAGCCAACTTAACCTAACCTAACCCAGCCTAACCTAACCTAACATAACCTACCCTAACCTAACCTAACCTAACCTAACCTAACCTAACCTAACCCAACCCAACCTAACCTAACCTAACCTAACCTAACCTAACCTTACCTAACCTAACCTAACCCAACTTAACCTAACCTAACCTAACTCAAACTAACCTAACCTAACCTAAACTAACTTAACCTAACCTAACCTAACCTAACCTAGCCTAACCTAACCTAACCTAACCTAACCCAACCTAACCAAACCTAACCTAACCTAACCTAACCTAACCCAACCCAACCTAACCTAACCTAACCTAACCTAACCTAACCCAACCTAACCAAACCTAACCTAACCTAACCTAACCTAACCTAACTGAACCTAACATAACCTAACCCATACTAACCTAACCTAACCTAACATACCCTAACCTAACCTAACCTAACTTAACCTAACCCAACCTAACCTAACCTAACCTAACCTAACCTAACCCAACATAACCTAACCTAACCTATCCTAATCTAACCTAACCTAACCCAACCTAACCTAACCTAACCTAACTTAACCTAACCTAACCTAACCTAACCTAACCCCACCTTACCTAACCTAACCTAACCCAACCTAACCTAACCTAACCTAACCTAACCAAACCTACCCTAACTTAACCTAACCAAACCTAACCTAACCCAACCTAACCTAACCTAACCTAACCTAACCCAACTTAACCTAACCTAACCAAACCTAACCTAACATAACCTAACCTAACCTAACCCAACCTATTCTAACCTAACCCAAACTAACCTAACCTAACCTAACCTACCCTAACCCAACCTAACCTAACCTAACCTAACCTTACCTAACCTAACCTAACCTAACCTTACCTAACCTAACCTAACCTAATCCAACTTAACCTAACCTAACCTAACTCAAACTAACCTAACCTAACCTAAACTAACTTAACCTAACCTAACCTAACCTAACCATCCTAACCTAACCTAACCTAACTTAACCTAACCTAACCTAACCTAACCTAAGCTAACCTAACCTAACTTAACCTAACCTAACCTAACCTAACCTAACCTAACCTAATCTAACCCAACCTAACCTAACCTAACCTAACCTAACCTAACCTTACCTTACCTAACCTAACCTAACCTAACCCAACCTAACCTAACCTAACCTAACTCAAACTAACCTAACCTAACCTAACCTAACCTAACTTAACCTAACCTAACCTAACCTAACCTAACCTAACCTAACTTAACCTAACCCAAACTAACCTAACCTAACCTAACCTAACCTAATCTAACCTATCCTAATCTAACCTAACCTAACCTAACCTAACCCAACCTAACCTAACCTAACCTAACCTAACTTAACCTAACCTAACCTAACCTAACCTAACCTAACTTAACCTAACCTAACCTAACCTAACCTAACCTAACCTAACCCAACCTAACCTAACCTAACTCAAACTAACCTAACCTAACCTAACCTAACCTAACCTAACCTAACCTAAGCTAACCTAACCTAACTTACCGTAACCTAACCTAACCTAACCTAACCTAACGTAACCTAACCTAACCCAACCTAACCTAACCTAACTCAAACTAACCTAACCTAACCTAACCTAACCTAACCTAACTTAACCTAACCTAACCTAACCTAACCTAACCAAACCTAACCTAACCTAACCTAACCTACCCTAACCTAACCTAACCTAACCCAACCTACCCTAACCTAACCCAACCTACCCTAACCTAACCTAACCTAACCTAACCTAACTTAACCTAACCTAACCTAACCTAACCTAACCTAACCTAGCATAACCTAACCTTACCTAACCTAACCTAACAAAACCTAACCTAACCTAACCTAACTCAAACTAACCTAACCTAACCTAACCTAACCTAACCTAACTTACCCTAACCTAACCTAACCTAACCCAACCTACCCTAACCTAACCTAACCTAACCTAACCCAACCTACCCTAACCTAACCTAACCTAACCTAACCTAACCTAACCGAACCTTACCTAACCTAACCTAACCTAGGCAACTTTCACAACTTGTAGCTCAAAAACTGGGCTACTTTTGCTACTAGTAACGTAGAAATTGGGCTACTTATGCTACTAGTAGCCACAAAATTGGGTTACTTTCGCTAGTAGTAGCCCAAAAATTGGGCTACTTTTGCTACTAGTAGCCCAAATTAGACTACTTATTGCCCAAATTTTGGGCTACTTTCGCTACTAGTAGCCCAAAATTGGGCTACCTTCGCCACTAGTAGCCAAAAAATTCGGCTACTTTCGCTACTAGTAGCACGAAATTGGGCTACTTATACAAAAAAATGGGCTACTTTCGCTACTAGTAGCCCAAAAATTTGGCAAACTAATCTAACCTTAACTAACCTAACCTTACCTAACCTAACCTAACCTAACCTGACCTGACCTAACCTAACCTAACCTAACCTTACCAAACCTAACCTCACCTAACCTAACCCATTGTAATCTAACCTAACCTAACCTAACCTAACCTAACCTAACCTAACCTAACCCAACCTAACCTAACCTTACCCAAACTAACCTCACCTAACCCAACCTAACCTAACCTAACGTAACCTAGCCTAACCTAACCTAACTCAAACTAACCTAACCTAACCTAACCTAACTCAAACTAACCTAACCTAACCTAACCTAACCTAACCTAACCTAACCTATCCTAACCAAACATGACCAAACCTAACCTAACCTAACCTAACCCAACCTAACCTAACTTAACCTAACCTAACCTAACCTAACCCAACCTAACCTAACCTAACCTAACCTAACCTAACCCAAACTAACCCAAACTAACCTAACCTAACCTTACCTAACCTAACCCAACCTAACCTAACCTAACCTAACCTAACCTAACCCAACCCAACCTAACCTAACCTAACCTAACCTAACGTAACCTAACCTAACCTAACCAAACCTAACCTAACCGAACCTAACATAACCTAACCCATACTAACCTAACCAAACCTAACTTAACCTAACCCAAACTAACCTAACCTAACCTAACCTAACCTAACATAACCTAACCTAACCTAACCTAACCTAACCCAACCTAACCTAATCTAACCTATCCTAATCTAACCTAACCTAACCCAACCTAACCTAACCTAACCTAACCTAACTTAACTTAACCTAACCTAACCTAACCTAACCTAACCCCACCTTACCTAACCTAACCTAACCCAACCTAACCTAACCTAACCTAACCTAACCAAACCTACCCTAACTTAACCTAACCTAACCTAAGCTAACCCAACCTAACCTAACCTAACCTAACCTAAGCCAACTTAACCTAACCTAACCCAACCTAACCTAACCTAACATAACCTACCCTAACCTAACCTAACCTAACCTAACCCAACCTAACCTAACCTAACCTAACCTAACCTAACCTTACCTAACCTAACCTAACCTAACCCAACTTAACCTAACCTAACCTAACTCAAACTAACCTAACCTAACCTAAACTAACTTAACCTAACCTAACCTAACCTAACCTAGCCTAACCTAACCTAACCCAAGCTAACCAAACCTAACCTAACCTAACCTAACCCAACCTAACCTAACCTAACCTAACCTAACCCAACCTAACCAAACCTAACCTAACCTAACCTAACCTAACCTAACCTAACCGAACCTAACATAACCTAACCCATACTAACCTAACCTAACCTAACATACCCTAACCTAACCTAACCTAACTTAACCTAACCCAACCTAACCTAACCTAACCTAACCTAACCTAACCTAACCCAACCTAACCTAACCTAACCTATCCTGATCTAACCTAACCTAACCCAAACTAACCTAACCTAACCTAACCTAACCTAACCTAACTTAACCTAACCTAACCTAACCTAACCTAACCTAACCTAACCGAACCTAACATAACCTAACCCATACTAACCTAACCTAACCTAACATACCCTAACCTAACCTAACCTAACTTAACCTAACCCAACCTAACCTAACCTAACCTAACCTAACCTAACCTAACCCAACCTAACCTAACCTAACCTATCCTGATCTAACCTAACCTAACCCAAACTAACCTAACCTAACCTAACCTAACCTAACCTAACTTAACCTAACCTAACCTAACCTAACCTAACCCCACCTTACCTAACCTAACCTAACCCAACCTAACCTAACCTAACCTAACCAAACCTACCCTAACTTAACCTAACCAGACCTAACCTAACCCAACCTAACCTAACCTAACCTAACCCAACTTAACCTAACCTAACCCAACCAAACCTAACCTAACATAACCTAACCTAACCTAACCTAACCTAACCCAACCTATTCTAACCTAACCCAAACTAACCTAACCTAACCTAACCTAACCTAACCTAACCTAACCTAACCTAACCTAACCGAACCTAACATAACCTAACCCATACTAACCTAACCTAACCTAACATACCCTAACCTAACCTAACCTAACTTAACCTAACCCAACCTAACCCAACCTAACCTAACCTAACCTAACCTAACCTAACCTAACCTAACCTAACCTAACTTAACCTAACCAAACCTAACCTAACCCAACCTAACCTAACCTAACCTAACCCAACTTAACCTAACCTAACCCAACCAAACCTAACCTAACTTAACCTAACCTAACCTAACCTAACCGAACCTAACCTAACCTAACCTAACCTAACCTAACCCAACCTAACCTAACCTAACCTAACCCAACCTAACCTAACCTAACCTAACTTAACCTAACCTAACCTAACCTAACCTAACTTAACCTAACCTAACCTAACCTAACCTAACATAACCTAACCTTACCTAACCTAACCTAACCTAACCCAACCTAACCTAACCTAACCTAACTCAAACTAACCTAACCTAACCTAACCTAACCTAACCTAAGCTAACCTAACCTAACTTACCCTAACCTAACCTAACCTAACCTAACCTAACCTAACCCAACCTAACCTAACCTAACCTAACTCAAACTAACCTAACCTAACCTAACCTAACCTAACCTAACCTAACTTAACCTAACCTAACCAAACCTAACCTAACCTAACCTAACCTAACCTAACCTAACCCAACCTACCCTAACCTAACCTAACCTAACCTAACCCAACCTACCCTAACCTAACCTAACCTAACCTAACCTAACCTAACTTAACCTAACCTAACCTAACCTAACCTAACCTTACCTAACCTAACCTAACCCAACCTAACCTAACCTAACTCAAACTAACCTAACCTAACCTAACCTAACCTAACCTAACTTACCCTAACCTAACCTAACCTAACCTAACCTAACCCAACCTAACCTAACCTAACCTAACTCAAACTAACCTAACCTAACCTAACCTAACCTAACCTAACCTAACTTAACCTAACCTAACCTAACCAAACCTAACCTAACCTAACCCAACCTACCCTAACCTAACCTAACCTAACCTAACCCAACCTACCCTAACCTAACCTAACCTAACCTAACCTAACCTAACCGAACCTTACCTAACCTAACCTAACCTAGGCAACTTTCACAACTTGTAGCTCAAAAACTGGGCTACTTTTGCTACTAGTAACGTAGAAATTGGGCTACTTATGCAACTAGTAGCCTCAAAATTGGGCTACTTTCGCTAGTAGTAGCCCAAAAATTGGGCTACTTTTGCTACTAGTAGCCCAAATTAGACTACTTATAGCCCAAATTTTGGGCTACTTTCGCTACTAGTAGCCCAAAATTGGGCTACCTTCGCTACTAGTAGCCCAAAAATTCGGCTACTTTCGCTACTAGTAGCACGAAATTGGGCTACTTATACAAACAAATGGGCTACTTTCGCTACTAGTAGCCCAAAAATTTGGCAAACTAATCTAACCTTACCTAACCTAACCTTACCTAACCTAACCTAACCTAACCTAACCTGACCTGACCTAACCTAACCTAACCTAACCTTACCAAACCTAACCTCACCTAACCTATCCCATTGTAATCTAACCTAACCTAACCTAACCTAACCTAACCCAACCTAACCTAACCTTACCCAAACTAACCTCACCTAACCCAACCTAACCTAACCTAACGTAACCTAACCTAACCTAACTCAAACTAACCTAACCTAACCTAACCTAACTCAAACTAACCTAACCTAACCTAACCTAACCTATCCTAACCAAACGTGACCAAACCTAACCTAACCTAACCTAACCCAACCTAACCTAACTTAACCTAACCTAACCTAACCTAACCTAACCCAACCTAACCTAACCTAACCTAACCTAACCTAACCTAACCCAAACTAACCCAAACTAACCTAACCTAACCTTACCTAACCTAACCCAACCTAACCTAACCTAACCTAACCTAACCCAACCCAACCTAACCTAACCTAACCTAACGTAACCTAACCTAACCTAACCTAACCAAACCTAACCTAACCGAACCTAACATAACCTAACCCATACTAACCTAACCTAACCTAACCTAACTTAACCTAACCCAAACTAACCTAACCTAACCTAACCTAACCTAACCTACCCTAACCTAACCTAACCTAACCCAACCTAACCTAATCTAACCTATCCTAATCTAACCTAACCTAACCCAACCTAACCTAACCTAACTTAACCTAACCTAACTTAACTTAACCTAACCTAACCTAACCTAACCTAACCCCACCTTACCTAACCTAACCTAACCCAACCTAACCTAACCTAACCTAACCTAACCTAACCAAACCTACCCTAACTTAACCTAACCTAACCTAAGCTAACCCAACTTAACCTAACCTAACCTAACCTAAGCCAACTTAACCTAACCTAACCCAGCCTAACCTAACCTAACATAACCTAACCTAACCTAACCTAACCTAACCTAACCTAACCTAACCTAACCCAACCTAACCTAACCTAACCTAACCTAACCTAACCTTACCTAACCTAACCTAACCCAACTTAACCTAACCTAACCTAACTCAAACTAACCTAACCTAACCTAAACTAACTTAACCTAACCTAACCTAACCTAACCTAGCCTAACCTAACCTAACCTAACCCAACCTAACCAAACCTAACCTAACCTAACCTAACCTAACCCAACCCAACCTAACCTAACCTAACCTAACCTAACCTAACCCAACCTAACCAAACCTAACCTAACCTAACCTAACCTAACCTAACTGAACCTAACATAACCTAACCCATACTAACCTAACCTAACCTAACATACCCTAACCTAACCTAACCTAACTTAACCTAACCCAACCTAACCTAACCTAACCTAACCTAACCTAACCCAACATAACCTAACCTAACCTATCCTAATCTAACCTAACCTAACCCAACCTAACCTAACCTAACCCCACCTTACCTAACCTAACCTAACCCAACCTAACCTAACCTAACCTAACCTAACCAAACCTACCCTAACTTAACCTAACCAAACCTAACCTAACCCAACCTAACCTAACCTAACCTAACCTAACCCAACTTAACCTAACCTAACCAAACCTAACCTAACATAACCTAACCTAACCTAACCTAACCCAACCTATTCTAACCTAACCCAAACTAACCTAACCTAACCTAACCTACCCTAACCCAACCTAACCTAACCTAACCTAACCTTACCTAACCTAACCTAACCTAACCTAACCCAACTTAACCTAACCTAACCTAACTCAAACTAACCTAACCTAACCTAAACTAACTTAACCTAACCTAACCTAACCTAACCATCCTAACCTAACCTAACCTAACTTAACCTAACCTAACCTAACCTAACCTAAGCTAACCTAACCTAACTTAACCTAACCTAACCTAACCTAACCTAACCTAATCTAACCCAACCTAACCTAACCTAACCTAACCTAACCTAACCTAACCTTACCTTACCTAACCTAACCTAACCTAACCCAACCTAACCTAACCTAACCTAACTCAAACTAACCTAACCTAACCTAACCTAACCTAACCTAACTTAACCTAACCTACCCTAACCTAACCTAACCTAACCTAACTTAACCTAACCCAAACTAACCTAACCTAACCTAACCTAACCTAATCTAACCTATCCTAATCTAACCTAACCTAACCTAACCTAACCCAACCTAACCTAACCTAACCTAACCTAACTTAACCTAACCTAACCTAACCTAACCTAACCTAACTTAACCTAACCTAACCTAACCTAACCTAACCTAACCTAACCTAACCCAACCTAACCTAACCTAACTCAAACTAACCTAACCTAACCTAACCTAACCTAACCTAACCTAACCTAAGCTAACCTAACCTAACTTACCGTAACCTAACCTAACCTAACCTAACCTAACGTAACCTAACCTAACCCAACCTAACCTAACCTAACTCAAACTAACCTAACCTAACCTAACCTAACCTAACCTAACTTAACCTAACCTAACCTAACCTAACCTAACCAAACCTAACCTAACCTAACCTACCCTAACCTAACCTAACCTAACCCAACCTACCCTAACCTAACCCAACCTACCCTAACCTAACCTAACCTAACCTAACCTAACCTAACTTAACCTAACCTAACCTAACCTAACCTAACCTAACCTAGCATAACCTAACCTTACCTAACCTAACCTAACAAAACCTAACCTAACCTAACCTAACTCAAACTAACCTAACCTAACCTAACCTAACCTAACCTAACTTACCCTAACCTAACCTAACCTAACCCAACCTACCCTAACCTAACCTAACCTAACCTAACCCAACCTACCCTAACCTAACCTAACCTAACCTAACCTAACCGAACCTTACCTAACCTAACCTAACCTAGGCAACTTTCACAACTTGTAGCTCAAAAACTGGGCTACTTTTGCTACTAGTAACGTAGAAATTGGGCTACTTATGCTACTAGTAGCCACAAAATTGGGTTACTTTCGCTAGTAGTAGCCCAAAAATTGGGCTACTTTTGCTACTAGTAGCCCAAATTAGACTACTTATTGCCCAAATTTTGGGCTACTTTCGCTACTAGTAGCCCAAAATTGGGCTACCTTCGCCACTAGTAGCCAAAAAATTCGGCTACTTTCGCTACTAGTAGCACGAAATTGGGCTACTTATACAAAAAAATGGGCTACTTTCGCTACTAGTAGCCCAAAAATTTGGCAAACTAATCTAACCTTAACTAACCTAACCTTACCTAACCTAACCTAACCTAACCTGACCTGACCTAACCTAACCTAACCTAACCTTACCAAACCTAACCTCACCTAACCTAACCCATTGTAATCTAACCTAACCTAACCTAACCTAACCTAACCTAACCTAACCTAACCCAACCTAACCTAACCTTACCCAAACTAACCTCACCTAACCCAACCTAACCTAACCTAACGTAACCTAGCCTAACCTAACCTAACTCAAACTAACCTAACCTAACCTAACCTAACTCAAACTAACCTAACCTAACCTAACCTAACCTAACCTAACCTAACCTATCCTAACCAAACATGACCAAACCTAACCTAACCTAACCTAACCCAACCTAACCTAACTTAACCTAACCTAACCTAACCTAACCCAACCTAACCTAACCTAACCTAACCTAACCCAAACTAACCCAAACTAACCTAACCTAACCTTACCTAACCTAACCCAACCTAACCTAACCTAACCTAACCTAACCTAACCTAACCCAACCCAACCTAACCTAACCTAACCTAACCTAACGTAACCTAACCTAACCTAACCAAACCTAACCTAACCGAACCTAACATAACCTAACCCATACTAACCTAACCTAACCTAACTTAACCTAACCCAAACTAACCTAACCTAACCTAACCTAACCTAACATAACCTAACCTAACCTAACCTAACCTAACCCAACCTAACCTAATCTAACCTATCCTAATCTAACCTAACCTAACCCAACCTAACCTAACCTAACCTAACCTAACTTAACTTAACCTAACCTAACCTAACCTAACCTAACCCCACCTTACCTAACCTAACCTAACCCAACCTAACCTAACCTAACCTAACCTAACCAAACCTACCCTAACTTAACCTAACCTAACCTAAGCTAACCCAACCTAACCTAACCTAACCTAACCTAAGCCAACTTAACCTAACCTAACCCAACCTAACCTAACCTAACATAACCTACCCTAACCTAACCTAACCTAACCTAACCCAACCTAACCTAACCTAACCTAACCTAACCTAACCTTACCTAACCTAACCTAACCTAACCCAACTTAACCTAACCTAACCTAACTCAAACTAACCTAACCTAACCTAAACTAACTTAACCTAACCTAACCTAACCTAACCTAACCTAGCCTAACCTAACCTAACCCAAGCTAACCAAACCTAACCTAACCTAACCTAACCCAACCTAACCTAACCTAACCTAACCTAACCCAACCTAACCAAACCTAACCTAACCTAACCTAACCTAACCTAACCTAACCGAACCTAACATAACCTAACCCATACTAACCTAACCTAACCTAACATACCCTAACCTAACCTAACCTAACTTAACCTAACCCAACCTAACCTAACCTAACCTAACCTAACCTAACCTAACCCAACCTAACCTAACCTAACCTATCCTGATCTAACCTAACCTAACCCAAACTAACCTAACCTAACCTAACCTAACCTAACCTAACTTAACCTAACCTAACCTAACCTAACCCCACCTTACCTAACCTAACCTAACCCAACCTAACCTAACCTAACCTAACCTAACCAAACCTACCCTAACTTAACCTAACCAAACCTAACCTAACCCAACCTAACCTAACCTAACCTAACCCAACTTAACCTAACCTAACCCAACCAAACCTAACCTAACATAACCTAACCTAACCTAACCTAACCTAACCCAACCTATTCTAACCTAACCCAAACTAACCTAACCTAACCTAACCTACCCTAACCCAACCTAACCTAACCTAACCTAACCTTACCTAACCTAACCTAACCTAACCCAACTTAACCTAACCTAACCGAACTCAAACTAACCTAACCTAACCTAAACTAACTTAACCTAACCTAACCTAACCAAACCTAACCTAACCTAACCTAACTTAACCTAACCTAACTTAACCTAACCTAACCTAACCTAACCTAACGTAACCTAACCTAAGCTAACCTAACCTAACCTAACCTAACTTAACCTAACCTAACCTAACATAACCTAACCTTACCTAACCTAACCTAACCCAACCTAATCTAACCTAACCTAACTCAAACTAACCTAACCTAACCTAACCTAACCTAAGCTAACCTAACCTAACCTAACTTACCCTAACCTAACCTAACCTAACCTAACCTAACGTAACCAAACCTAACCCAACCTAACCTAACTCAAACTAACCTAACCTAACCTAACCTAACCTAACCTAACCTAACTTAACCTAACCTAACCTAACCAAACCTAACCTAACCTAACCTAACCCAACCTACCCTAACCTAACCTAACCTAACCCAACCTACCCTAACCTAACCTAACCTAACCTAACCGAACCTAACATAACCTAACCCATACTAACCTAACCTAACCTAACCTAACCTAACTTAACCTAACCCAAACTAACCTAACCTAACCTAACCTAACATAACCTAACCTAACCTAACCTAACCTAACCCAACCTAACTTAACCTAACCTAACCTAACCTAACCTAACTTAACCTAACCTAACCTAACCTAACCTAACCTAACCTATCCTAATCTAACCTAACCTAACCCAACCTAACCTAACCTAACCTAACCTAACCTAACCTAACTTAACCTAACCTAACCTAACCTAACCTAACCCCACCTTACCTAACCTAACCTAACCCAACCTAACCTAACCTAACCTAACCAAACCTACCCTAACTTAACCTAACCTAACCTAACCTAACCCAACCTAACCTAACCTAACCTAACCCAACTTAACCTAACCTAACCCAACCAAACCTAACCTAACATAACCTAACCTAACCTAACCTAACCCAACCTATTCTAACATAACCCAAACTAACCTAACCTAACCTAACTTAACCTAACCTACCCTAACCCAACCTAACCTAACCCAACCTAACCTAACCTAACCTAACTCAAACTAACCTAACCTAACCTAACCTAACCTAACCTAACCTAACTTACCCTACCCTAACCTAACCTAACCTAACCAACCTAACCTAACCTAACCTAACTCAAACTAACCTGACCTAACCTAACCTAACTTAACCTAACCTAACCTAACCAAACCTAACCTAACCTAACCTAACCTAACCCAACCTACCCTAACCTAACCTAACCTAACCTAACCCAACCTACCCTAACCTAACCTAACCTAACCTAACCTAACCTAACCTAACCGAATCTTACCTAACCTAACCTAACCTAGGCAACTTTCACAACTTGTAGCTCAAAAACTGGCCTACTTTTGCTACTAGTAACGTAGAAATTGGGCTACTTATGCTACTAGTAGCCTCAAAATTATGCTACTTTCGCTAGTAGTAGCCCAAAAATTGGGCTACTTTTGCTACTAGTAGCCCAAATTAGACTACTTATAGCCCAAATTTTGGGCTACTTTCGCTACTAGTAGCCCAAAATTGGGCTACCTTCGCCACTAGTAGCCCAAAAATTCGGCTACTTTCGCTACTAGTAGCACGAAATTGGGCTACTTATACAAAAAAATGGGCTACTTTCGCTACTAGTAGCCCAAAAATTTGGCAAACTAATCTAACCTTACCTAACCTAACCTTACCTAACCTAACCTAACCTAACCTGACCTGACCTAACCTAACCTAACCTAACCTTACCAAACCTAACCTCACCTAACCTAACCCATTGTAATCTAACCTAACCTAACCTAACCTAACCTAACCTAACCTAACCTAACCCAACCTAACCTAACCTTACCCAAACTAACCTCACCTAACCCAACCTAACCTAACCTAACGTAACCTAACCTAACCTAACTCAAACTAACCTAACCTAACCTAACCTAACTCAAACTAACCTAACCTAACCTAACCTAACCTAACCTAACCTATCCTAACCAAACGTGACCAAACCTAACCTAACCTAACCCAACCTAACCTAACTTAACCTAACCTAACCTAACCTAACCTAACCCAACCTAACCTAACCTAACCTAACCCAAACTAACCCAAACTAACCTAACCTAACCTTACCTAACCTAACCCAACCTAACCTAACCTAACCTAACCTAACCTACCCTAACCTAACCCAACCCAACCTAACCTAACCTAACCTAACGTAACCTAACCTAACCTAACCAAACCTAACCTAACCGAACCTAACATAACCTAACCCATACTAACCTAACCTAACCTAACCTAACCTAACTTAACCTAACCCAAACTAACCTAACCTAACCTAACCTAACCTAACATAACCTAACCTAACCTAACCTAACCCAACCTAACCTAACCTAACTTAACCTAACCTAACCTAACCTAACCTAACCCAACCTAACCTAACCTAACCTAACCTAACCTAACCTAACCCAAACTAACCCAAACTAACCTAACCTAACCTTACCTAACCTAACCCAACCTAACCTAACCTAACCTAACCTAACCTAACCCAACCTAACCTAACCTAACCTAACGTAACCTAACCTAACCTAACCTAACCAAACCTAATCTAACCGAACCTAACATAACCTAACCCATACTAACCTAACCTAACCTAACCTAACCTAACCTACCCTAACCTAACCTAACCTAACCCAACCTAACCTAATCTAACCTATCCTAATCTAACCTAACCTAACCCAACCTAACCTAACCTAACCTAACCTAACCTAACTTAACTTAACCTAACCTAACCTAACCTAACCTAACCCCACCTTACCTAACCTAACCTAACCCAACCTAACCTAACCTAACCTAACCTAACCAAACCTACCCTAACTTAACCTAACCTAACCTAAGCTAACCCAACCTAACCTAACCTAACCTAACCTAAGCCAACTTAACCTAACCTAACCCAACCTAACCTAACCTAACATAACCTACCCTAACCTAACCTAACCTAACCTAACCTAACCTAACCTAACCTAACCTATCCTAACCAAACGTGACCAAACCTAACCTAACCTAACCTAACCCAACCTAACCTAACTTAACCTAACCTAACCTAACCTAACCCAACCTAACCTAACCTAACCTAACCTAACCTAACCCAAACTAACCCAAACTAACCTAACCTAACCTAACCTAACCTAACCTAACCTAACCTAACCTAACCTAACATAACCTACCCTAACCTAACCTAACCTAACCTAACCCAACCTAACCTAACCTAACCTAACCTAACCTAACCTAACCTTACCTAACCTAACCTAACCTAACCCAACTTAACCTAACCTAACCTAACTCAAACTAACCTAACCTAACCTAAACTAACTTAACCTAACCTAACCTAACCTAACCTAACCTAGCCTAACCTAACCTAACCCAAGCTAACCAAACCTAACCTAACCTAACCTAACCCAACCTAACCTAACCTAACCTAACCTAACCCAACCTAACCAAACCTAACCTAACCTAACCTAACCTAACCTAACCGAACCTAACATAACCTAACCCATACTAACCTAACCTAACCTAACATACCCTAACCTAACCTAACCTAACTTAACCTAACCCAACCTAACCTAACCTAACCTAACCTAACCTAACCTAACCCAACCTAACCTAACCTAACCTATCCTGATCTAACCTAACCTAACCCAAACTAACCTAACCTAACCTAACCTAACCTAACCTAACTTAACCTAACCTAACCTAACCTAACCCCACCTTACCTAACCTAACCTAACCCAACCTAACCTAACCTAACCTAACCTAACCAAACCTACCCTAACTTAACCTAACCAAACCTAACCTAACCCAACCTAACCTAACCTAACCTAACCCAACTTAACCTATCCTAACCCAACCAAACCTAACCTAACATAACCTAACCTAACCTAACCTAACCTAACCCAACCTATTCTAACCTAACCCAAACTAACCTAACCTAACCTAACCTACCCTAACCCAACCTAACCTAACCTAACCTAACCTTACCTAACCTAACCTAACCTAACCTAACCTAACCTAACCTAACCTATCCTAACCAAACGTGACCAAACCTAACCTAACCTAACCTAACCCAACCTAACCTAACTTAACCTAACCTAACCTAACCTAACCCAACCTAACCTAACCTAACCTAACCTAACCCAAACTAACCCAAACTAACCTAACCTAACCTTACCTAACCTAACCCAACCTAACCTAACCTAACCTAACCTAACCTAACCCAACCCAACCTAACCTAACCTAACCTAACCTAACGTAACCTAACCTAACCTAACCAAACCTAACCTAACCGAACCTAACATAACCTAACCCATACTAACCTAACCTAACCTAACCTAACTTAACCTAACCCAAACTAACCTAACCTAACCTAACCTAACCTAACATAACCTAACCTAACCTAACCTAACCTAACCCAACCTAACCTAATCTAACCTATCCTAATCTAACCTAACCTAACCCAACCTAACCTAACCTAACCTAACCTAACCTAACTTAACCTAACCTAACCTAACCTAACCCCACCTTACCTAACCTAACCTAACCCAACCTAACCTAACCTAACCTAACCAAACCTACCCTAACTTAACCTAACCTAACCTAAGCTAACCCAACCTAACCTAACCTAACCTAAGCCAACTTAACCTAACCTAACCCAACCTAACCTAACCTAACATAACCTACCCTAACCTAACCTAACCTAACCTAACCCAACCTAACCTAACCTAACCTAACCTAACCTAACCTTACCTAACCTAACCTAACCTAACCCAACTTAACCTAACCTAACCTAACTCAAACTAACCTAACCTAACCTAAACTAACTTAACCTAACCTAACCTAACCTAACCTAACCTAGCCTAACCTAACCTAACCTAACCTAACCCAAGCTAACCAAACCTAACCTAACCTAACCTAACCCAACCTAACCTAACCTAACCTAACCTAACCCAACCTAACCAAACCTAACCTAACCTAACCTAACCTAACCTAACCTAACCGAACCTAACATAACCTAACCCATACTAACCTAACCTAACCTAACATACCCTAACCTAACCTAACCTAACTTAACCTAACCCAACCTAACCTAACCTAACCTAACCTAACCTAACCCAACCTAACCTAACCTAACCTATCCTGATCTAACCTAACCTAACCCAAACTAACCTAACCTAACCTAACCTAACCTAACCTAACTTAACCTAACCTAACCTAACCTAACCTAACCCCACCTTACCTAACCTAACCTAACCCAACCTAACCTAACCTAACCTAACCAAACCTACCCTAACTTAACCTAACCAGACCTAACCTAACCCAACCTAACCTAACCTAACCTAACCCAACTTAACCTAACCTAACCCAACCAAACCTAACCTAACATAACCTAACCTAACCTAACCTAACCTAACCCAACCTATTCTAACCTAACCCAAACTAACCTAACCTAACCTAACCTAACCTAACCTAACCTAACCTAACCTAACCGAACCTAACATAACCTAACCCATACTAACCTAACCTAACCTAACATACCCTAACCTAACCTAACCTAACTTAACCTAACCCAACCTAACCCAACCTAACCTAACCTAACCTACCCTAACCTAACCTAACCTAACCTAACCTAACCTAACTTAACCTAACCAAACCTAACCTAACCCAACCTAACCTAACCTAACCTAACCCAACTTAACCTAACCTAACCCAACCAAACCTAACCTAACTTAACCTAACCTAACCTAACCTAACCGAACCTAACCTAACCTAACCTAACCTAACCTAACCCAACCTAACCTAACCTAACCTAACCCAACCTAACCTAACCTAACCTAACCTAACTTAACCTAACCTAACCTAACCTAACCTAACTTAACCTAACCTAACCTAACCTAACCTAACATAACCTAACCTTACCTAACCTAACCTAACCTAACCCAACCTAACCTAACCTAACCTAACTCAAACTAACCTAACCTAACCTAACCTAACCTAACCTAAGCTAACCTAACCTAACTTACCCTAACCTAACCTAACCTAACCTAACCTAACCTAACCCAACCTAACCTAACCTAACTCAAACTAACCTAACCTAACCTAACCTAACCTAACTTAACCTAACCTAACCAAACCTAACCTAACCTAACCTAACCTAACCTAACCTAACCCAACCTACCCTAACCTAACCTAACCTAACCTAACCCAACCTACCCTAACCTAACCTAACCTAACCTAACCTAACCTAACTTAACCTAACCTAACCTAACCTAACCTAACCTTACCTAACCTAACCTAACCCAACCTAACCTAACCTAACTCAAACTAACCTAACCTAACCTAACCTAACCTAACCTAACCTAACTTACCCTAACCTAACCTAACCTAACCTAACCTAACCTAACCCAACCTAACCTAACCTAACCTAACTCAAACTAACCTAACCTAACCTAACCTAACCTAACCTAACTTAACCTAACCTAACCTAACCAAACCTAACCTAACCTAACCCAACCTACCCTAACCTAACCTAACCTAACCTAACCCAACCTACCCTAACCTAACCTAACCTAACCTAACCTAACCTAACCGAACCTTACCTAACCTAACCTAACCTAGGCAACTTTCACAACTTGTAGCTCAAAAACTGGGCTACTTTTGCTACTAGTAACGTAGAAATTGGGCTACTTATGCTACTAGTAGCCTCAAAATTGGGCTACTTTCGCTAGTAGTAGCCCAAAAATTGGGCTACTTTTGCTACTAGTAGCCCAAATTAGACTACTTATAGCCCAAATTTTGGGCTACTTTCGCTACTAGTAGCCCAAAATTGGGCTACCTTCGCTACTAGTAGCCCAAAAATTCGGCTACTTTCGCTACTAGTAGCACGAAATTGGGCTACTTATACAAACAAATGGGCTACTTTCGCTACTAGTAGCCCAAAAATTTGGCAAACTAATCTAACCTTACCTAACCTAACCTTACCTAACCTAACCTAACCTAACCTAACCTGACCTGACATAACCTAACCTAACCTAACCTTACCAAACCTAACCTCACCTAACCTAACCCATTGTAATCTAACCTAACCTAACCTAACCTAACCTAACCCAACCTAACCTAACCTTACCCAAACTAACCTCACCTAACCCAACCTAACCTAACCTAACGTAACCTAACCTAACCTAACTCAAACTAACCTAACCTAACCTAACCTAACTCAAACTAACCTAACCTAACCTAACCTAACCTAACCTATCCTAACCAAACGTGACCAAACCTAACCTAACCTAACCTAACCCAACCTAACCTAACTTAACCTAACCTAACCTAACCTAACCTAACCCAACCTAACCTAACCTAACCTAACCTAACCTAACCTAACCCAAACTAACCCAAACTAACCTAACCTAACCTTACCTAACCTAACCCAACCTAACCTAACCTAACCTAACCTAACCCAACCCAACCTAACCTAACCTAACGTAACCTAACCTAACCTAACCTAACCAAACCTAACCTAACCGAACCTAACATAACCTAACCCATACTAACCTAACCTAACCTAACCTAACTTAACCTAACCCAAACTAACCTAACCTAACCTAACCTAACCTAACCTACCCTAACCTAACCTAACCTAACCCAACCTAACCTAATCTAACCTATCCTAATCTAACCTAACCTAACCCAACCTAACCTAACCTAACTTAACCTAACCTAACTTAACTTAACCTAACCTAACCTAACCTAACCTAACCCCACCTTACCTAACCTAACCTAACCCAACCTAACCTAACCTAACCTAACCTAACCTAACCAAACCTACCCTAACTTAACCTAACCTAACCTAAGCTAACCCAACTTAACCTAACCTAACCTAACCTAAGCCAACATAACCTAACCTAACCCAGCCTAACCTAACCTAACATAACCTACCCTAACCTAACCTAACCTAACCTAACCTAACCTAACCCAACCTAACCTAACCTAACCTAACCTAACCTAACCTTACCTAACCTAACCTAACCCAACTTAACCTAACCTAACCTAACTCAAACTAACCTAACCTAACCTAAACTAACTTAACCTAACCTAACCTAACCTAACCTAACCTAGCCTAACCTAACCTAACCTAACCTAACCCAACCTAACCAAACCTAACCTAACCTAACCTAACCCAACCCAACCTAACCTAACCTAACCTAACCTAACCTAACCTAACCCAACCTAACCAAACCTAACCTAACCTAACCTAACCTAACCTAACTGAACCTAACATAACCTAACCCATACTAACCTAACCTAACCTAACATACCCTAACCTAACCTAACCTAACTTAACCTAACCCAACCTAACCTAACCTAACCTAACCTAACCTAACCCAACATAACCTAACCTAACCTATCCTAATCTAACCTAACCTAACCCAACCTAACCTAACCCCACCTTACCTAACCTAACTTAACCTAACCTAACCTAACCTAACCTAACCCCACCTTACCTAACCTAACCTAACCCAACCTAACCTAACCTAACCTAACCTAACCAAACCTACCCTAACTTAACCTAACCAAACCTAACCTAACCCAACCTAACCTAACCTAACCTAACCTAACCCAACTTAACCTAACCTAACCCAACCAAACCTAACCTAACATAACCTAACCTAACCTAACCTAACCCAACCTATTCTAACCTAACCCAAACTAACCTAACCTAACCTAACCTACCCTAACCCAACCTAACCTAACCTAACCTAACCTTACCTAACCTAACCTAACCTAACCTAACCCAACTTAACCTAACCTAACCTAACTCAAACTAACCTAACCTAACCTAAACTAACTTAACCTAACCTAACCTAACCTAACCATCCTAACCTAACCTAACCTAACTTAACCTAACCTAACCTAACCTAACCTAAGCTAACCTAACCTAACTTAACCTAACCTAACCTAACCTAACCTAATCTAACCCAACCTAACCTAACCTAACCTAACCTAACCTAACCTTACCTTACCTAACCTAACCTAACCTAACCCAACCTAACCTAACCTAACCTAACTCAAACTAACCTAACCTAACCTAACCTAACCTAACTTAACCTAACCTAACCTAACCTAACCTAACCTAACCTAACTTAACCTAACCCAAACTAACCTAACCTAACCTAACCTAACCTAATCTAACCTATCCTAATCTAACCTAACCTAACCTAACCTAACCCAACCTAACCTAACCTAACCTAACCTAACTTAACCTAACCTAACCTAACCTAACCTAACCTAACTTAACCTAACCTAACCTAACCTAACCTAACCTAACCTAACCTAACCCAACCTAACCTAACCTAACTCAAACTAACCTAACCTAACCTAACCTAACCTAACCTAACCTAACCTAAGCTAACCTAACCTAACTTACCGTAACCTAACCTAACCTAACCTAACGTAACCTAACCTAACCCAACCTAACCTAACCTAACTCAAACTAACCTAACCTAACCTAACCTAACCTAACCTAACTTAACCTAACCTAACCTAACCTAACCTAACCAAACCTAACCTAACCTAACCTAACCTACCCTAACCTAACCTAACCTAACCTAACCCAACCTACCCTAACCTAACCCAACCTACCCTAACCTAACCTAACCTAACCTAACCTAACTTAACCTAACCTAACCTAACCTAACCTAACCTAGCATAACCTAACCTTACCTAACCTAACCTAACAAAACCTAACCTAACCTAACCTAACTCAAACTAACCTAACCTAACCTAACCTAACCTAACCTAACTTACCCTAACCTAACCTAACCTAACCCAACCTACCCTAACCTAACCTAACCTAACCTAACCCAACCTACCCTAACCTAACCTAACCTAACCTAACCTAACCTAACCGAACCTTACCTAACCTAACCTAACCTAGGCAACTTTCACAACTTGTAGCTCAAAAACTGGGCTACTTTTGCTACTAGTAACGTAGAAATTGGGCTACTTATGCTACTAGTAGCCACAAAATTGGGTTACTTTCGCTAGTAGTAGCCCAAAAATTGGGCTACTTTTGCTACTAGTAGCCCAAATTAGACTACTTATTGCCCAAATTTTGGGCTACTTTCGCTACTAGTAGCCCAAAATTGGGCTACCTTCGCCACTAGTAGCCAAAAAATTCGGCTACTTTCGCTACTAGTAGCACGAAATTGGGCTACTTATACAAAAAAATGGGCTACTTTCGCTACTAGTAGCCCAAAAATTTGGCAAACTAATCTAACCTTAACTAACCTAACCTTACCTAACCTAACCTAACCTAACCTGACCTGACCTAACCTAACCTAACCTAACCTTACCAAACCTAACCTCACCTAACCTAACCCATTGTAATCTAACCTAACCTAACCTAACCTAACCTAACCTAACCTAACCTAACCCAACCTAACCTAACCTTACCCAAACTAACCTCACCTAACCCAACCTAACCTAACCTAACGTAACCTAGCCTAACCTAACCTAACTCAAACTAACCTAACCTAACCTAACCTAACTCAAACTAACCTAACCTAACCTAACCTAACCTAACCTAACCTAACCTATCCTAACCAAACGTGACCAAACCTAACCTAACCTAACCTAACCCAACCTAACCTAACTTAACCTAACCTAACCTAACCTAACCCAACCTAACCTAACCTAACCTAACCTAACCTAACCCAAACTAACCCAAACTAACCTAACCTAACCTTACCTAACCTAACCCAACCTAACCTAACCTAACCTAACCTAACCTAACCTAACCCAACCCAACCTAACCTAACCTAACCTAACGTAACCTAACCTAACCTAACCAAACCTAACCTAACCGAACCTAACATAACCTAACCCATACTAACCTAACCTAACCTAACCTAACTTAACCTAACCCAAACTAACCTAACCTAACCTAACCTAACCTAACATAACCTAACCTAACCTAACCTAACCTAACCCAACCTAACCTAATCTAACCTATCCTAATCTAACCTAACCTAACCCAACCTAACCTAACCTAACCTAACCTAACTTAACTTAACCTAACCTAACCTAACCTAACCTAACCCCACCTTACCTAACCTAACCTAACCCAACCTAACCTAACCTAACCTAACCTAACCAAACCTACCCTAACTTAACCTAACCTAACCTAAGCTAACCCAACCTAACCTAACCTAACCTAACCTAAGCCAACTTAACCTAACCTAACCCAACCTAACCTAACCTAACATAACCTACCCTAACCTAACCTAACCTAACCTAACCCAACCTAACCTAACCTAACCTAACCTAACCTAACCTAACCTTACCTAACCTAACCTAACCTAACCCAACTTAACCTAACCTAACCTAACTCAAACTAACCTAACCTAACCTAAACTAACTTAACCTAACCTAACCTAACCTAACCTAACCTAGCCTAACCTAACCTAACCCAAGCTAACCAAACCTAACCTAACCTAACCTAACCCAACCTAACCTAACCTAACCTAACCTAACCCAACCTAACCAAACCTAACCTAACCTAACCTAACCTAACCTAACCTAACCGAACCTAACATAACCTAACCCATACTAACCTAACCTAACCTAACATACCCTAACCTAACCTAACCTAACTTAACCTAACCCAACCTAACCTAACCTAACCTAACCTAACCTAACCCAACCTAACCTAACCTAACCTATCCTGATCTAACCTAACCTAACCCAAACTAACCTAACCTAACCTAACCTAACCTAACCTAACTTAACCTAACCTAACCTAACCCCACCTTACCTAACCTAACCTAACCCAACCTAACCTAACCTAACCTAACCTAACCAAACCTACCCTAACTTAACCTAACCAAACCTAACCTAACCCAACCTAACCTAACCTAACCTAACCCAACTTAACCTAACCTAACCCAACCAAACCTAACCTAACATAACCTAACCTAACCTAACCTAACCTAACCCAACCTATTCTAACCTAACCCAAACTAACCTAACCTAACCTAACCTACCCTAACCCAACCTAACCTAACCTAACCTTACCTAACCTAACCTAACCTAACCCAACTTAACCTAACCTAACCGAACTCAAACTAACCTAACCTAACCTAAACTAACTTAACCTAACCTAACCTAACCAAACCTAACCTAACCTAACCTAACTTAACCTAACCTAACTTAACCTAACCTAACCTAACCTAACCTAACGTAACCTAACCTAAGCTAACCTAACCTAACCTAACCTAACTTAACCTAACCTAACCTAACATAACCTAACCTTACCTAACCTAACCTAACCCAACCTAATCTAACCTAACCTAACTCAAACTAACCTAACCTAACCTAACCTAACCTAAGCTAACCTAACCTAACCTAACTTACCCTAACCTAACCTAACCTAACCTAACCTAACGTAACCAAACCTAACCCAACCTAACCTAACCTAACTCAAACTAACCTAACCTAACCTAACCTAACCTAACCTAACCTAACTTAACCTAACCTAACCTAACCAAACCTAACCTAACCTAACCTAACCCAACCTACCCTAACCTAACCTAACCTAACCCAACCTACCCTAACCTAACCTAACCTAACCTAACCGAACCTAACATAACCTAACCCATACTAACCTAACCTAACCTAACCTAACCTAACTTAACCTAACCCAAACTAACCTAACCTAACCTAACCTAACATAACCTAACCTAACCTAACCTAACCTAACCCAACCTAACTTAACCTAACCTAACCTAACCTAACCTAACTTAACCTAACCTAACCTAACCTAACCTAACCTAACCTATCCTAATCTAACCTAACCTAACCCAACCTAACCTAACCTAACCTAACCTAACCTAACCTAACCTAACTTAACCTAACCTAACCTAACCTAACCTAACCCCACCTTACCTAACCTAACCTAACCCAACCTAACCTAACCTAACCTAACCAAACCTACCCTAACTTAACCTAACCTAACCCAACCTAACCTAACCTAACCTAACCCAACTTAACCTAACCTAACCCAACCAAACCTAACCTAACATAACCTAACCTAACCTAACCTAACCCAACCTATTCTAACATAACCCAAACTAACCTAACCTAACCTAACTTAACCTAACCTACCCTAACCCAACCTAACCTAACCCAACCTAACCTAACCTAACCTAACTCAAACTAACCTAACCTAACCTAACCTAACCTAACCTAACCTAACTTACCCTACCCTAACCTAACCTAACCTAACCAACCTAACCTAACCTAACCTAACTCAAACTAACCTGACCTAACCTAACCTAACTTAACCTAACCTAACCTAACCAAACCTAACCTAACCTAACCTAACCTAACCCAACCTACCCTAACCTAACCTAACCTAACCTAACCCAACCTACCCTAACCTAACCTAACCTAACCTAACCTAACCTAACCTAACCTAACCGAATCTTACCTAACCTAACCTAACCTAGGCAACTTTCACAACTTGTAGCTCAAAAACTGGCCTACTTTTGCTACTAGTAACGTAGAAATTGGGCTACTTATGCTACTAGTAGCCTCAAAATTATGCTACTTTCGCTAGTAGTAGCCCAAAAATTGGGCTACTTTTGCTACTAGTAGCCCAAATTAGACTACTTATAGCCCAAATTTTGGGCTACTTTCGCTACTAGTAGCCCAAAATTGGGCTACCTTCGCCACTAGTAGCCCAAAAATTCGGCTACTTTCGCTACTAGTAGCACGAAATTGGGCTACTTATACAAAAAAATGGGCTACTTTCGCTACTAGTAGCCCAAAAATTTGGCAAACTAATCTAACCTTACCTAACCTAACCTTACCTAACCTAACCTAACCTAACCTGACCTGACCTAACCTAACCTAACCTAACCTTACCAAACCTAACCTCACCTAACCTAACCCATTGTAATCTAACCTAACCTAACCTAACCTAACCTAACCTAACCTAACCTAACCCAACCTAACCTAACCTTACCCAAACTAACCTCACCTAACCCAACCTAACCTAACCTAACGTAACCTAACCTAACCTAACTCAAACTAACCTAACCTAACCTAACCTAACTCAAACTAACCTAACCTAACCTAACCTAACCTAACCTAACCTAACCTATCCTAACCAAACGTGACCAAACCTAACCTAACCTAACCCAACCTAACCTAACTTAACCTAACCTAACCTAACCTAACCTAACCCAACCTAACCTAACCTAACCTAACCCAAACTAACCCAAACTAACCTAACCTAACCTTACCTAACCTAACCCAACCTAACCTAACCTAACCTAACCTAACCTACCCTAACCTAACCCAACCCAACCTAACCTAACCTAACCTAACGTAACCTAACCTAACCTAACCAAACCTAACCTAACCGAACCTAACATAACCTAACCCATACTAACCTAACCTAACCTAACCTAACCTAACTTAACCTAACCCAAACTAACCTAACCTAACCTAACCTAACCTAACATAACCTAACCTAACCTAACCTAACCTAACCCAACCTAACCTAACCTAACCTAACTTAACCTAACCTAACCTAACCTAACCTAACCTAACCTAACCCAACCTAACCTAACCTAACCTAACCTAACCTAACCTAACCCAAACTAACCCAAACTAACCTAACCTAACCTTACCTAACCTAACCCAACCTAACCTAACCTAACCTAACCTAACCTAACCCAACCCAACCTAACCTAACCTAACCTAACGTAACCTAACCTAACCTAACCTAACCAAACCTAATCTAACCGAACCTAACATAACCTAACCCATACTAACCTAACCTAACCTAACCTAACCTAACCTACCCTAACCTAACCTAACCTAACCCAACCTAACCTAATCTAACCTATCCTAATCTAACCTAACCTAACCCAACCTAATCTAACCTAACCTAACCTAACCTAACTTAACTTAACCTAACCTAACCTAACCTAACCTAACCCCACCTTACCTAACCTAACCTAACCCAACCTAACCTAACCTAACCTAACCTAACCAAACCTACCCTAACTTAACCTAACCTAACCTAAGCTAACCCAACCTAACCTAACCTAACCTAACCTAAGCCAACTTAACCTAACCTAACCCAACCTAACCTAACCTAACATAACCTACCCTAACCTAACCTAACCTAACCTAACCTAACCTAACCTAACCTAACCTATCCTAACCAAACGTGACCAAACCTAACCTAACCTAACCTAACCCAACCTAACCTAACTTAACCTAACCTAACCTAACCTAACCCAACCTAACCTAACCTAACCTAACCTAACCTAACCCAAACTAACCCAAACTAACCTAACCTAACCTAACCTAACCTAACCTAACCTAACCTAACCTAACCTAACATAACCTACCCTAACCTAACCTAACCTAACCTAACCCAACCTAACCTAACCTAACCTAACCTAACCTAACCTAACCTTACCTAACCTAACCTAACCTAACCCAACTTAACCTAACCTAACCTAACTCAAACTAACCTAACCTAACCTAAACTAACTTAACCTAACCTAACCTAACCTAACCTAACCTAGCCTAACCTAACCTAACCCAAGCTAACCAAACCTAACCTAACCTAACCTAACCCAACCTAACCTAACCTAACCTAACCTAACCCAACCTAACCAAACCTAACCTAACCTAACCTAACCTAACCTAACCTAACCGAACCTAACATAACCTAACCCATACTAACCTAACCTAACCTAACATACCCTAACCTAACCTAACCTAACTTAACCTAACCCAACCTAACCTAACCTAACCTAACCTAACCTAACCTAACCCAACCTAACCTAACCTAACCTATCCTGATCTAACCTAACCTAACCCAAACTAACCTAACCTAACCTAACCTAACCTAACCTAACTTAACCTAACCTAACCTAACCTAACCCCACCTTACCTAACCTAACCTAACCCAACCTAACCTAACCTAACCTAACCTAACCAAACCTACCCTAACTTAACCTAACCAAACCTAACCTAACCCAACCTAACCTAACCTAACCTAACCCAACTTAACCTAACCTAACCCAACCAAACCTAACCTAACATAACCTAACCTAACCTAACCTAACCTAACCCAACCTATTCTAACCTAACCCAAACTAACCTAACCTAACCTAACCTACCCTAACCCAACCTAACCTAACCTAACCTTACCTAACCTAACCTAACCTAACCCAACTTAACCTAACCTAACCGAACTCAAACTAACCTAACCTAACCTAAACTAACTTAACCTAACCTAACCTAACCAAACCTAACCTAACCTAACCTAACTTAACCTAACCTAACTTAACCTAACCTAACCTAACCTAACCTAACGTAACCTAACCTAAGCTAACCTAACCTAACCTAACCTAACTTAACCTAACCTAACCTAACATAACCTAACCTTACCTAACCTAACCTAACCCAACCTAATCTAACCTAACCTAACTCAAACTAACCTAACCTAACCTAACCTAACCTAAGCTAACCTAACCTAACCTAACTTACCCTAACCTAACCTTACCTAACCTAACCTAACGTAACCAAACCTAACCCAACCTAACCTAACCTAACTCAAACTAACCTAACCTAACCTAACCTAACCTAACCTAACTTAACCTAACCTAACCTAACCAAACCTAACCTAACCTAACCTAACCCAACCTACCCTAACCTAACCTAACCTAACCTAACCCAACCTACCCTAACCTAACCTAACCTAACCTAACCTAACCTAACCTCACCTCACCTCACCTCACCTAACCTAACCTAACCTAACCTAACCTAATCTAACTTAACCTAACCCAAACTAACCTAACCTAACCTAACCTAACATAACCTAACCTAACCTAACCTAACCTAACCCAACCTAACTTAACCTAACCTAACCTAACTTAACCTAACCTAACCTAACCTAACCTAACCTAACCTAACCTATCCTAATCTAACCTAACCTAACCCAACCTAACCTAACCTAACCTAACCTAACCTAACCTAACCTAACTTAACCTAACCTAACCTAACCTAACCCCACCTTACCTAACCTAACCTAACCCAACCTAACCTAACCTAACCAAACCTACCCTAACTTAACCTAACCTAACCTAACCTAACCCAACCTAACCTAACCTAACCTAACCCAACTTAACCTAACCTAACCCAACCAAACCTAACCTAACATAACCTAACCTAACCTAACCTAACCCAACCTATTCTAACATAACCCAAACTAACCTAACCTAACCTAACTTAACCTAACCTACCCTAACCCAACCTAACCTAACCCAACCTAACCTAACCTAACCTAACTCAAACTAACCTAACCTAACCTAACCTAACCTAACCTAACCTAACTTACCCTACCCTAACCTAACCTAACCTAACCAACCTAACCTAACCTAACCTAACTCAAACTAACCTGACCTAACCTAACCTAACTTAACCTAACCTAACCTAACCAAACCTAACCTAACCTAACCTAACCCAACCTACCCTAACCTAACCTAACCTAACCTAACCCAACCTACCCTAACCTAACCTAACCTAACCTAACCTAACCTAACCTAACCGAATCTTACCTAACCTAACCTAACCTAGGCAACTTTCACAACTTGTAGCTCAAAAACTGGCCTACTTTTGCTACTAGTAACGTAGAAATTGGGCTACTTATGCTACTAGTAGCCTCAAAATTATGCTACTTTCGCTAGTAGTAGCCCAAAAATTGGGCTACTTTTGCTACTAGTAGCCCAAATTAGACTACTTATAGCCCAAATTTTGGGCTACTTTCGCTACTAGTAGCCCAAAATTGGGCTACCTTCGCCACTAGTAGCCCAAAAATTCGGCTACTTTCGCTACTAGTAGCACGAAATTGGGCTACTTATACAAAAAAATGGGCTACTTTCGCTACTAGTAGCCCAAAAATTTGGCAAACTAATCTAACCTTACCTAACCTAACCTTACCTAACCTAACCTAACCTAACCTGACCTGACCTAACCTAACCTAACCTAACCTTACCAAACCTAACCTCACCTAACCTAACCCATTGTAATCTAACCTAACCTAACCTAACCTAACCTAACCTAACCTAACCTAACCCAACCTAACCTAACCTTACCCAAACTAACCTCACCTAACCCAACCTAACCTAACCTAACGTAACCTAACCTAACCTAACCTAACTCAAACTAACCTAACCTAACCTAACCTAACTCAAACTAACCTAACCTAACCTAACCTAACCTAACCTAACCTATCCTAACCAAACGTGACCAAACCTAACCTAACCTAACCCAACCTAACCTAACTTAACCTAACCTAACCTAACCTAACCTAACCCAACCTAACCTAACCCAACCTAACCCAAACTAACCTAACCTAACCTTACCTAACCTAACCCAACCTAACCTAACCTAACCTAACCTACCCTAACCTAACCCAACCCAACCTAACCTAACCTAACCTAACGTAACCTAACCTAACCTAACCAAACCTAACCTAACCGAACCTAACATAACCTAACCCATACTAACCTAACCTAACCTAACCTAACCTAACTTAACCTAACCCAAACTAACCTAACCTAACCTAACCTAACCTAACATAACCTAACCTAACCTAACCTAACCTAACCCAACCTAACCTAACCTAACTTAACCTAACCTAACCTAACCTAACCTAACCCAACCTAACCTAACCTAACCTAACCTAACCTAACCTAACCCAAACTAACCCAAACTAACCTAACCTAACCTTACCTAACCTAACCCAACCTAACCTAACCTAACCTAACCTAACCTAACCCAACCCAACCTAACCTAACCTAACCTAACGTAACCTAACCTAACCTAACCTAACCAAACCTAATCTAACCGAACCTAACATAACCTAACCCATACTAACCTAACCTAACCTAACCTAACCTAACCTACCCTAACCTAACCTAACCCAACCTAACCTAATCTAACCTATCCTAATCTAACCTAACCTAACCCAACCTAACCTAACCTAACCTAACCTAACCTAACTTAACTTAACCTAACCTAACCTAACCTAACCTAACCCCACCTTACCTAACCTAACCTAACCCAACCTAACCTAACCTAACCTAACCTAACCAAACCTACCCTAACTTAACCTAACCTAACCTAAGCTAACCCAACCTAACCTAACCTAACCTAACCTAAGCCAACTTAACCTAACCTAACCCAACCTAACCTAACCTAACATAACCTACCCTAACCTAACCTAACCTAACCTAACCTAACCTAACCTAACCTAACCTAACCTAACCTATCCTAACCAAACGTGACCAAACCTAACCTAACCTAACCTAACCCAACCTAACCTAACTTAACCTAACCTAACCTAACCTAACCCAACCTAACCTAACCTAACCTAACCTAACCTAACCCAAACTAACCCAAACTAACCTAACCTAACCTTACCTAACCTAACCCAACCTAACCTAACCTAACCTAACCTAACCTAACCTAACCCAACCTAACCTAACCTAACCTAACCTAACGTAACCTAACCTAACCTAACCAAACCGAACCTAACCGAACCTAACATAACCTAACCCATACTAACCTAACCTAACCTAACCTAACTTAACCTAACCCAAACTAACCTAACCTAACCTAACCTAACCTAACATAACCTAACCTAACCTAACCTAACCTAACCTAACCCAACCTAACCTAATCTAACCTATCCTAATCTAACCTAACCTAACCCAACCTAACCTAACCTAACCTAACCTAACCTAACTTAACTTAACCTAACCTAACCTAACCTAACCTAACCCCACCTTACCTAACCTAACCTAACCCAACCTAACCTAACCTAACCTAACCAAACCTACCCTAACTTAACCTAACCTAACCTAAGCTAACCCAACCTAACCTAACCTAACCTAACCTAAGCCAACTTAACCTAACCTAACCCAACCTAACCTAACCTAACATAACCTACCCTAACCTAACCTAACCTAACCTAACCCAACCTAACCTAACCTAACCTAACCTAACCTAACCTAACCTAACCTTACCTAACCTAACCTAACCTAACCCAACTTAACCTAACCTAACCTAACTCAAACTAACCTAACCTAACCTAAACTAACTTAACCTAACCTAACCTAACCTAACCTAACCTAGCCTAACCTAACCTAACCCAAGCTAACCAAACCTAACCTAACCTAACCTAACCCAACCTAACCTAACCTAACCTAACCTAACCCAACCTAACCAAACCTAACCTAACCTAACCTAACCTAACCTAACCGAACCTAACATAACCTAACCCATACTAACCTAACCTAACCTAACATACCCTAACCTAACCTAACCTAACTTAACCTAACCCAACCTAACCTAACCTAACCTAACCTAACCTAACCTAACCCAACCTAACCTAACCTAACCTATCCTGATCTAACCTAACCTAACCCAAACTAACCTAACCTAACCTAACCTAACCTAACCTAACTTAACCTAACCTAACCTAACCTAACCCCACCTTACCTAACCTAACCTAACCCAACCTAACCTAACCTAACCTAACCTAACCAAACCTACCCTAACTTAACCTAACCAAACCTAACCTAACCCAACCTAACCTAACCTAACCTAACCCAACTTAACCTAACCTAACCCAACCAAACCTAACCTAACATAACCTAACCTAACCTAACCTAACCCAACCTATTCTAACCTAACCCAAACTAACCTAACCTAACCTAACCTACCCTAACCCAACCTAACCTAACCAAACCTAACCTTACCTAACCTAACCTAACCTAACCCAACTTAACCTAACCTAACCGAACTCAAACTAACCTAACCTAACCTAAACTAACTTAACCTAACCTAACCTAACCAAACCTAACCTAACCTAACCTAACTTAACCTAACCTAACTTAACCTAACCTAACCTAACCTAACGTAACCTAACCTAAGCTAACCTAACCTAACCTAACTTAACCTAACCTAACCTAACATAACCTAACCTTACCTAACCTAACCTAACCCAACCTAATCTAACCTAACCTAACTCAAACTAACCTAACCTAACCTAACCTAACCTAAGCTAACCTAACCTAACCTAACTTACCCTAACCTAACCTAACCTAACCTAACGTAACCAAACCTAACCCAACCTAACCTAACCTAACTCAAACTAACCTAACCTAACCTAACCTAACCTAACCTAACCTAACTTAACCAAACCTAACCTAACCAAACCTAACCTAACCTAACCTAACCCAACCTACCCTAACCTAACCTAACCTAACCTAACCCAACCTACCCTAACCTAACCTAACCTAACCTAACCTAACCGAACCTAACATAACCTAACCCATACTAACCTAACCTAACCTAACCTAACCTAACTTAACCTAACCCAAACTAACCTAACTTAACCTAACCTAACCTAACATAACCTAACCTAACCTAACCTAACCTAACCCAACCTAACTTAACCTAACCTAACCTAACCTAACTTAACCTAACCTAACCTAACCTAACCTAACCTAACCTATCCTAATCTAACCTAACCTAACCCAACCTAACCTAACCTAACCTAACCTAACCTAACCTAACCTAACCTAACTTAACCTAACCTAACCTAACCTAACCTAACCTAACCCCACCTTACCTAACCTAACCTAACCCAACCTAACCTAACCTAACCTAACCAAACCTACCCTAACTTAACCTAACCTAACCTAACCCAACCTAACCTAACCTAACCTAACCCAACTTAACCTAACCTAACCCAACCAAACCTAACCTAACATAACCTAACCTAACCTAACCTAACCCAACCTATTCTAACATAACCCAAACTAACCTAACCTAACCTAACTTAACCTAACCTACCCTAACCCAACCTAACCTAACCCAACCTAACCTAACCTAACCTAACTCAAACTAACCTAACCTAACCTAACCTAACCTAACCTAACCTAACTTACCCTACCCTAACCTAACCTAACCTAACCAACCTAACCTAACCTAACCTAACTCAAACTAACCTGACCTAACCTAACCTAACTTAACCTAACCTAACCTAACCAAACCTAACCTAACCTAACCTAACCTAACCCAACCTACCCTAACCTAACCTAACCTAACCTAACCCAACCTACCCTAACCTAACCTAACCTAACCTAACCTAACCTAACCTAACCGAATCTTACCTAACCTAACCTAACCTAGGCAACTTTCACAACTTGTAGCTCAAAAACTGGCCTACTTTTGCTACTAGTAACGTAGAAATTGGGCTACTTATGCTACTAGTAGCCTCAAAATTATGCTACTTTCGCTAGTAGTAGCCCAAAAATTGGGCTACTTTTGCTACTAGTAGCCCAAATTAGACTACTTATAGCCCAAATTTTGGGCTACTTTCGCTACTAGTAGCCCAAAATTGGGCTACCTTCGCCACTAGTAGCCCAAAAATTCGGCTACTTTCGCTACTAGTAGCACGAAATTGGGCTACTTATACAAAAAAATGGGCTACTTTCGCTACTAGTAGCCCAAAAATTTGGCAAACTAATCTAACCTTACCTAACCTAACCTTACCTAACCTAACCTAACCTGACCTGACCTAACCTAACCTAACCTAACCTTACCAAACCTAACCTCACCTAACCTAACCCATTGTAATCTAACCTAACCTAACCTAACCTAACCTAACCTAACCTAACCCAACCTAACCTAACCTTACCCAAACTAACCTCACCTAACCCAACCTAACCTAACCTAACGTAACCTAACCTAACCTAACCTAACTCAAACTAACCTAACCTAACCTAACCTAACTCAAACTAACCTAACCTAACCTAACCTAGCCTAACCTAACCTATCCTAACCAAACGTGACCAAACCTAACCTAACCTAACCCAACCTAACCTAACTTAACCTAACCTAACCTAACCTAACCCAACCTAACCTAACCTAACCTAACCCAAACTAACCCAAACTAACCTAACCTAACCTTACCTAACCTAACCCAACCTAACCTAACCTAACCTAACCTAACCTACCCTAACCTAACCCAACCCAACCTAACCTAACCTAACCTAACGTAACCTAACCTAACCTAACCAAACCTAACCTAACCGAACCTAACATAACCTAACCCATACTAACCTAACCTAACCTAACCTAACTTAACCTAACCCAAACTAACCTAACCTAACCTAACCTAACCTAACATAACCTAACCTAACCTAACCTAACCTAACCCAACCTAACCTAACCTAACTTAACCTAACCTAACCTAACCTAACCTAACCCAACCTAACCTAACCTAACCTAACCTAACCTAACCCAAACTAACCCAAACTAACCTAACCTAACCTTACCTAACCTAACCCAACCTAACCTAACCTAACCTAACCTAACCTAACCCAACCCAACCTAACCTAACCTAACCTAACGTAACCTAACCTAACCTAACCTAACCAAACCTAATCTAACCGAACCTAACATAACCTAACCCATACTAACCTAACCTAACCTAACCTAACCTAACCTACCCTAACCTAACCTAACCTAACCCAACCTAACCTAATCTAACCTATCCTAATCTAACCTAACCTAACCCAACCTAACCTAACCTAACCTAACCTAACCTAACTTAACTTAACCTAACCTAACCTAACCTAACCTAACCCAACCTTACCTAACCTAACCTAACCCAACCTAACCTAACCTAACCTAACCTAACCAAACCTACCCTAACTTAACCTAACCTAACCTAAGCTAACCCAACCTAACCTAACCTAACCTAACCTAAGCCAACTTAACCTAACCTAACCCAACCTAACCTAACCTAACATAACCTACCCTAACCTAACCTAACCTAACCTAACCTAACCCAACCTAACCTAACCTAACCTAACCTAACCTAACCTAACCTTACCTAACCTAACCTAACCCAACTTAACCTAACCTAACCTAACTCAAACTAACCTAACCTAACCTAACCTAACCTAGCCTAACCTAACCTAACCTAACCTAACCCAACCTAACCAAACCTAACCTAACCTAACCTAACCCAACCTAACCTAACCTAACCTAACCTAACCCAACCTAACCAAACCTAACCTAACCTAACCTAACCTAACCTAACTGAACCTAACATAACCTAACCCATACTAACCTAACCTAACCTAACATACCCTAACCTAACATAACCTAACTTAACCTAACCCAACCTAACCTAACCTAACCTAACCTAACCTAACCCAACCTAACCTAACCTAACCTATCCTAATCTAACCTAACCTAACCCAACCTAACCTAACCTAACCTAACCTAACTTAACCTAACCTAACCTAACCTAACCTAACCCCACCTTACCTAACCTAACCTAACCCAACCTAACCTAACCTAACCTAACCTAACCAAACCTACCCTAACTTAACCTAACCAAACCTAACCTAACCCAACCTAACCTAACCTAACCTAACCCAACTTAACCTAACCTAACCCAACCAAACCTAACCTAACATAACCTAACCTAACCTAACCTAACCTAACCCAACCTATTCTAACCTAACCCAAACTAACCTAACCTAACCTAACCTACACTAACCCAACCTAACCTAACCTAACCTAACCTTACCTAACCTAACCTAACCTAACCCAACTTAACCTAACCTAACCTAACTCAAACTAACCTAACCTAACCTAAACTAACTTAACCTAACCTAACCTAACCAAACCTAACCTAACCTAACCTAACTTAACCTAACCTAACCTAACCTAACCTAAGCTAACCTAACCTAACCTAACCTAACCTAACCTAATCTAACCCAACCTAACCTAACCTAACCTAACCTAACCTAAACTAACCTTACCTTACCTAACCTAACCTAACCCAACCTAACCTAACCTAACCTAACTCAAACTAACCTAACCTAACCTAACCTAAGTTAACCTAACCTAACCTAACCTAACCTAACTTAACCTAACCCAAACTAACCTAACCTCACCTAACCTAACCTAGCCTATCCTAACCTAACCTAACCTAACCTAACCTAACCTAACCCAACCTAACCTAACCTAACCTAACCTAACTTAACCTAACCTAACCTAACCTAACCTAACCTAACTTAACCTAACCTAACCTAACCTAACCTAACCTAACCCAACCTAACCTAACCTAACCTAACTCAAACTAACCTAACCTAACCTAACCTAACCTAACCTAACCTAACCTAAGCTAACCTAACCTAACTTACCCTAACCTAACCTAACCTAACCTAACGTAACCTAACCTAACCCAACCTAACCTAACCTAACCTAACTCAAACTAACCTAACCTAACCTAACCTAACCTAACTTAACCTAACCTAACCTAACCTAACCTAACCAAACCTAACCTAACCTAACCTAACCCAACCTACCCTAACCTAACCTAACCTAACCTAACCTAACTTAACCTAACCTAACCTAACCTAACCTAACCTAACCTAACATAACCTAACCTTACCTAACCTAACCTAACAAAACCTAACCTAACCTAACCTAACTCAAACTAACCTAACCTAACCTAACCTAACCTAACCTAACCTAACTTACCCTAACCTAACCTAACCTAACCTAACCTAACCTAACCCAACCTAACCTAACCTAACTCAAACTAACCTAACCTAACCTAACCTAACCTAACTTAACCTAACCTAACCTAACCAAACCTAACCTAACCTAACCTAACCTAACCCAACCTACCCTAACCTAACCTAACCTAACCTAACTCAACCTACCCTAACCTAACCTAACCTAACCTAACCTAACCTAACCGAACCTTACCTAACCTAACCTAACCTAGGCAACTTTCACAACTTGTAGCTCAAAAACTGGGCTACTTTTGCTACTAGTAACGTAGAAATTGGGCTACTTATGCTACTAGTAGCCCAAAAATTGGGCTACTTTTGCTACTAGTAGCCCAAATTAGACTACTTATTGCCCAAATTTTGGGCTACTTTCGCTACTAGTAGCCCAAAATTGGGCTACCTTCGCCACTAGTAGCCAAAAAATTCGGCTACTTTCGCTACTAGTAGCACGAAATTGGGCTACTTATACAAAAAAATGGGCTACTTTCGCTACTAGTAGCCCAAAAATTTGGCAAACTAATCTAACCTTACCTAACCTAACCTTACCTAACCTAACCTAACCTAACCTGACCTGACCTAACCTAACCTAACCTAACCTAACCTTACCAAACCTAACCTCACCTAACCTAACCCATTGTAATCTAACCTAACCTAACCTAACCTAACCTAACCTAACCTAACCCAACCTAACCTAACCTTACCCAAACTAACCTAACCCAACCTAACCTAACCTAACGTAACCTAGCCTAACCTAACCTAACTCAAACTAACCTAACCTAACCTAACTCAAACTAACCTAACCTAACCTAACCTAACCTAACCTAACCTATCCTAACCAAACGTGACCAAACCTAACCTAACCTAACCTAACCCAACCTAACCTAACTTAACCTAACCTAACCTAACCTAACCTAACCCAACCTAACCTAACCTAACCTAACCTAACCTAACCCAAACTAACCCAAACTAACCTAACCTAACCTTACCTAACCTAACCCAACCTAACCTAACCTAACCTAACCTAACCTAACCCAACCCAACCCAACCTAACCTAACCTAACCTAACCTAACCTAACCTAACCTAACCTAACCAAACCTAACCTAACCGAACCTAACATAACCTAACCCATACTAACCTAACCTAACCTAACTTAACCCAAACTAACCTAACCTAACCTAACCTAACATAACCTAACCTAACCTAACCTAACCTAACCCAACCTAACCTAACCTAACCTAACCTAACCTAACCTAACTTAACCTAACCTAACCTAACCTAACCCCACCTTACCTAACCTAACCTATCCCAACCTAACCTAACCTAACCTAACCTAACCAAACCTACCCTAACTTAACCTAACCTAACCTAAGCTAACCCAACCTAACCTAACCTAACCTAAGCCAACTTAACCTAACCTAACCCAACCTAACCTAACCTAACATAACCTACCCTAACCTAACCTAACCTAACCCAACCTAACCTAACCTACCCTAACCTAACCTAACCTAACCTAACCCAACCTACCCTAACCTAACCCAACCTACCCTAACCTAACCTAACCTAACCTAACTTAACCTAACCTAACCTAACCTAACCTAACCTAACCTAACATAACCTAACCTTACCTAACCTAACCTAACAAAACCTAACCTAACCTAACCTAACTCAAACTAACCTAACCTAACCTAACCTAACCTAACCTAACCTAACTTACCCTAACCTAACCTAACCTAACCTAACCTAACCTAACCTAACCCAACCTAACCTAACCTAACTCAAACTAACCTAACCTAACCTAACCTAACTTAACCTAACCTAACCTAACCTAACCAAACCTAACCTAACCTAACCTAACCTAACCCAACCTACCCTAACCTAACCTAACCTAACCTAACCCAACCAACCCTAACCTAACCTAACCTAACCTAACCGAATCTTACCTAACCTAACCTAACCTAGGCAACTTTCACAACTTGTAGCTCAAAAACTGGCCTACTTTTGCTACTAGTAACGTAGAAATTGGGCTACTTATGCTACTAGTAGCCTCAAAATTATGCTACTTTCGCTAGTAGTAGCCCAAAAATTGGGCTACTTTTGCTACTAGTAGCCCAAATTAGACTACTTATAGCCCAAATTTTGGGCTACTTTCGCTACTAGTAGCCCAAAATTGGGCTACCTTCGCCACTAGTAGCCCAAAAATTCGGCTACTTTCGCTACTAGTAGCACGAAATTGGGCTACTTATACAAAAAAATGGGCTACTTTCGCTACTAGTAGCCCAAAAATTTGGCAAACTAATCTAACCTTACCTAACCTAACCTTACCTAACCTAACCTAACCTAACCTGACCTGACCTAACCTAACCTAACCTAACCTTACCAAACCTAACCTCACCTAACCTAACCCATTGTAATCTAACCTAACCTAACCTAACCTAACCTAACCTAACCTAACCCAACCTAACCTAACCTTACCCAAACTAACCTCACCTAACCCAACCTAACCTAACCTAACGTAACCTAACCTAACCTAACCTAACTCAAACTAACCTAACCTAACTCAAACTAACCTAACCTAACCTAACCTAACCTAACCTAACCTATCCTAACCAAACGTGACCAAACCTAACCTAACCTAACCCAACCTAACCTAACTTAACCTAACCTAACCTAACCTAACCTAACCCAACCTAACCTAACCTAACCTAACCCAAACTAACCCAAACTAACCTAACCTAACCTTACCTAACCTAACCCAACCTAACCTAACCTAACCTAACCTAACCTACCCTAACCTAACCCAACCCAACCTAACCTAACCTAACCTAACGTAACCTAACCTAACCTAACCAAACCTAACCTAACCGAACCTAACATAACCTAACCCATACTAACCTAACCTAACCTAACCTAACCTAACTTAACCTAACCCAAACTAACCTAACCTAACCTAACCTAACCTAACATAACCTAACCTAACCTAACCTAACCTAACCCAACCTAACCTAACCTAACTTAACCTAACCTAACCTAACCTAACCTAACCTAACCCAACCTAACCTAACCTAACCTAACCTAACCTAACCCAAACTAACCCAAACTAACCTAACCTAACCTTACCTAACCTAACCCAACCTAACCTAACCTAACCTAACCTAACCTAACCCAACCCAACCTAACCTAACCTAACCTAACGTAACCTAACCTAACCTAACCTAACCAAACCTAATCTAACCGAACCTAACATAACCTAACCCATACTAACCTAACCTAACCTAACCTAACCTAACCTACCCTAACCTAACCTAACCTAACCCAACCTAACCTAATCTAACCTATCCTAATCTAACCTAACCTAACCCAACCTAACCTAACCTAACCTAACCTAACCTAACTTAACTTAACTTAACCTAACCTAACCTAACCTAACCTAACCCCACCTTACCTAACCTAACCTAACCCAACCTAACCTAACCTAACCTAACCTAACCAAACCTACCCTAACTTAACCTAACCTAACCTAAGCTAACCCAACCTAACCTAACCTAACCTAACCTAAGCCAACTTGACCTAACCTAACCCAACCTAACCTAACCTAACATAACCTACCCTAACCTAACCTAACCTAACCTAACCTAACCCAACCTAACCTAACCTAACCTAACCTAACCTAACCTAACCTTACCTAACCTAACCTAACCCAACTTAACCTAACCTAACCTAACTCAAACTAACCTAACCTAACCTAAACTAACTTAACCTAACCTAACCTAACCTAACCTAACCTAGCCTAACCTAACCTAACCTAACCTAACCCAACCTAACCAAACCTAACCTAACCTAACCTAACCTAACCCAACCTAACCTAACCTAACCTAACCTAACCCAACCTAACCAAACCTAACCTAACCTAACCTAACCTAACCTAACTGAACCTAACATAACCTAACCCATACTAACCTAACCTAACCTAACATACCCTAACCTAACATAACCTAACTTAACCTAACCCAACCTAACCTAACCTAACCTAACCTAACCCAACCTAACCTAACCTAACCTATCCTAATCTAACCTAACCTAACCCAACCTAACCTAACCTAACCTAACCTAACTTAACCTAACCTAACCTAACCTAACCTAACCCCACCTTACCTAACCTAACCTAACCCAACCTAACCTAACCTAACCTAACCTAACCAAACCTACCCTAACTTAACCTAACCAAACCTAACCTAACCCAACCTAACCTAACCTAACCTAACCCAACTTAACCTAACCTAACCCAACCAAACCTAACCTAACATAACCTAACCTAACCTAACCTAACCTAACCCAACCTATTCTAACCTAACCCAAACTAACCTAACCTAACCTAACCTACACTAACCCAACCTAACCTAACCTAACCTAACCTTACCTAACCTAACCTAACCTAAACTAACTTAACTTAACCTAACCTAACCTAACCTAACCTAAGCTAACCTAACCTAACCTAACCTAACCTAACCTAATCTAACCCAACCTAACCTAACCTAACCTAACCTAACCTAACCTAACCTTACCTTACCTAACCTAACCTAACCCAACCTAACCTAACCTAACCTAACTCAAACTAACCTAACCTAACCTAACCTAAGTTAACCTAACCTAACCTAACCTAACCTAACCTAACTTAACCTAACCCAAACTAACCTAACCTCACCTAACCTAACCTAACCTATCCTAACCTAACCTAACCTAACCTAACCTAACCTAACCCAACCTAACCTAACCTAACCTAACCTAACCTAACTTAACCTAACCTAACCTAACCTAACCTAACCTAACTTAACCTAACCTAACCTAACCTAACCTAACCTAACCCAACCTAACCTAACCTAACCTAACTCAAACTAACCTAACCTAACCTAACCTAACCTAACCTAACCTAACCTAAGCTAACCTAACCTAACTTACCCTAACCTAACCTAACCTAACCTAACGTAACCTAATCTAACCCAACCTAACCTAACCTAACCTAACTCAAACTAACCTAACCTAACCTAACCTAACCTAACTTAACCTAACCTAACCTAACCTAACCTAACCAAACCTAACCTAACCTAACCTAACCTAACCTAACCTACCCTAACCTAACCTAACCTAACCTAACCCAACCTACCCTAACCTAACCCAACCTACCCTAACCTAACCTAACCTAACCTAACCTAACTTAACCTAACCTAACCTAACCTAACCTAACCTAACCTAACATAACCTAACCTTACCTAACCTAACCTAACAAAACCTAACCTAACCTAACCTAACTCAAACTAACCTAACCTAACCTAACCTAACCTAACCTAACCTAACTTACCCTAACCTAACCTAACCTAACCTAACCTAACCTAACCTAACCTAACTCAAACTAACCTAACCTAACCTAACCTAACCTAACTTAACCTAACCTAACCTAACCTAACCAAACCTAACCTAACCTAACCTAACCCAACCTACCCTAACCTAACCTAACCTAACCTAACTCAACCTACCCTAACCTAACCTAACCTAACCTAACCTAACCTAACCGAACCTTACCTAACCTAACCTAACCTAGGCAACTTTCACAACTTGTAGCTCAAAAACTGGGCTACTTTTGCTACTAGTAACGTAGAAATTGGGCTACTTATGCTACTAGTAGCCACAAAATTGGGCTACCTTCGCTAGTAGTAGCCCAAAAATTGGGCTACTTTTGCTACTAGTAGCCCAAATTAGACTACTTATTGCCCAAATTTTGGGCTACTTTCGCTACTAGTAGCCCAAAATTGGGCTACCTTCGCCACTAGTAGCCAAAAAATTCGGCTACTTTCGCTACTAGTAGCACGAAATTGGGCTACTTATACAAAAAAATGGGCTACTTTCGCTACTAGTAGCCCAAAAATTTGGCAAACTAATCTAACCTTACCTAACCTAACCTTACCTAACCTAACCTAACCTAACCTGACCTGACCTAACCTAACCTAACCTAACCTAACCTTACCAAACCTAACCTCACCTAACCTAACCCATTGTAATCTAACCTAACCTAACCTAACCTAACCTAACCTAACCTAACCTAACCCAACCTAACCTAACCTTACCCAAACTAACCTCACCTAACCCAACCTAACCTAACCTAACGTAACCTAGCCTAACCTAACCTAACTCAAACTAACCTAACCTAACCTAACCTAACTCAAACTAACCTAACCTAACCTAACCTAACCTAACCTAACCTATCCTAACCAAACGTGACCAAACCTAACCTAACCTAACCTAACCTAACCTAACCCAACCTAACCTAACTTAACCTAACCTAACCTAACCTAACCTAACCCAACCTAACCTAACCTAACCTAACCTAACCCAAACTAACCCAAACTAACCTAACCTAACCTTACCTAACCTAACCCAACCTAACCTAACCTAACCTAACGTAACCTAACCTAACCTAACCAAACCTAACCTAACCGAACCTAACATAACCTAACCCATACTAACCTAACCTAACCTAACTTAACCTAACCCAAACTAACCTAACCTAACCTAACCTAACATAACCTAACCTAACCTAACCTAACCTAACCTAACCCAACCTAACCTAACCTAACCTAACCTAACCTAACCTAACTTAACCTAACCTAACCTAACCTAACCTAACCCCACCTTACCTAACCTAACCTAACCCAACCTAACCTAACCTAACCTAACCTAACCAAACCTACCCTAACTTAACCTAACCTAACCTAAGCTAACCCAACCTAACCTAACCTAACCTAACCTAAGCCAACTTAACCTAACCTAACCCAACCTAACATAACCTACCCTAACCTAACCTAACCTAACCCAACCTAACCTAACCTACCCTAACCTAACCTAACCTAACCTAACCCAACCTACCCTAACCTAACCCAACCTACCCTAACCTAACCTAACCTAACCTAACTTAACCTAACCTAACCTAACCTAACCTAACCTAACATAACCTAACCTTACCTAACCTAACCTAACAAAACCTAACCTAACCTAACCTAACTCAAACTAACCTAACCTAACCTAACCTAACCTAACCTAACCTAACTTACCCTAACCTAACCTAACCTAACCTAACCTAACCTAACCCAACCTAACCTAACCTAACTCAAACTAACCTAACCTAACCTAACCTAACTTAACCTAACCTAACCTAACCTAACCAAACCTAACCTAACCTAACCTAACCTAACCCAACCTACCCTAACCTAACCTAACCTAACCTAACCCAACCTACCCTAACCTAACCTAACCTAACCTAACCTAACCGAACCTTACCTAACCTAACCTAACCTAGGCAACTTTCACAACTTGTAGCTCAAAAACTGGGCTACTTTTGCTACTAGTAACGTAGAAATTGGGCTACTTATGCTACTAGTAGCCACAAAATTGGGCTACCTTCGCTAGTAGTAGCCCAAAAATTGGGCTACTTTTGCTACTAGTAGCCCAAATTAGACTACTTATAGCCCAAATTTTGGGCTACTTTCGCTACTAGTAGCCCAAAATTGGGCTACCTTCGCCACTAGTAGCCAAAAAATTCGGCTACTTTCGCTACTAGTAGCACGAAATTGGGCTACTTATACAAAAAAATGGGCTACTTTCGCTACTAGTAGCCCAAAAATTTGGCAAACTAATCTAACCTTACCTAACCTAACCTTACCTAACCTAACCTAACCTAACCTGACCTGACCTAACCTAACCTAACCTAACCTAACCTTACCAAACCTAACCTCACCTAACCTAACCCATTGTAATCTAACCTAACCTAACCTAACCTAACCTAACCCAACCTAACCTAACCTTACCCAAACTAACCTCACCTAACCCAACCTAACCTAACCTAACGTAACCTAGCCTAACCTAACCTAACTCAAACTAACCTAACCTAACCTAACCTAACTCAAACTAACCTAACCTAACCTAACCTAACCTAACCTATCCTAACCAAACGTGACCAAACCTAACCTAACCTAACCTAACCCAACCTAACCTAACTTAACCTAACCTAACCTAACCTAACCCAACCTAACCTAACCTAACCTAACCTAACCCAAACTAACCCAAACTAACCTAACCTTACCTAACCTAACCCAACCTAACCTAACCTAACCTAACCTAACCTAACCTAACCTAACCCAACCCAACCTAACCTAACCTAACCTAACGTAACCTAACCTAACCTAACCAAACCTAACCTAACCGAACCTAACATAACCTAACCCATACTAACCTAACCTAACCTAACCTAACTTAACCTAACCCAAACTAACCTAACCTAACCTAACCTAACCTAACATAACCTAACCTAACCTAACCTAACCTAACCTAACCCAACCTAACCTAACCTAACCTAACCTAACCTAACTTAACCTAACCTAACCTAACCTAACCCCACCTTACCTAACCTAACCTAACCCAACCTAACCTAACCTAACCTAACCTAACCAAACCTACCCTAACTTAACCTAACCTAACCTAAGCTAACCCAACCTAACCTAACCTAACCTAACCTAAGCCAACTTAACCTAACCTAACCCAACTTAACCTAACCTAACCTAACTCAAACTAACCTAACCTAACCTAAACTAACTTAACCTAACCTAACCTAACCTAACCTAGCCTAACCTAACCTAACCTAACCTAACCCAAGCTAACCAAACCTAACCTAACCTAACCTAACCCAACCTAACCTAACCTAACCTAACCTAACCCAAACTAACCCAAACTAACCTAACCTTACCTAACCTAACCCAACCTAACCTAACCTAACCTAACCTAACCTAACCTAACCTAACCTAACCCAACCCAACCTAACCTAACCTAACCTAACGTAACCTAACCTAACCTAACCAAACCTAACCTAACCGAACCTAACATAACCTAACCCATACTAACCTAACCTAACCTAACCTAACTTAACCTAACCCAAACTAACCTAACCTAACCTAACCTAACCTAACATAACCTAACCTAACCTAACCTAACCTAACCTAACCCAACCTAACCTAACCTAACCTAACCTAACCTAACTTAACCTAACCTAACCTAACCTAACCCCACCTTACCTAACCTAACCTAACCCAACCTAACCTAACCTAACCTAACCTAACCAAACCTACCCTAACTTAACCTAACCTAACCTAAGCTAACCCAACCTAACCTAACCTAACCTAACCTAAGCCAACTTAACCTAACCTAACCCAACCTAACCTAACCTAACATAACCTACCCTAACCTAACCTAACCTAACCTAACCCAACCTAACCTAACCTAACCTAACCTAACCTTACCTAACCTAACCTAACCTAACCCAACTTAACCTAACCTAACCTAACTCAAACTAACCTAACCTAACCTAAACTAACTTAACCTAACCTAACCTAACCTAACCTAGCCTAACCTAACCTAACCTAACCTAACCCAAGCTAACCAAACCTAACCTAACCTAACCTAACCCAACCTAACCTAACCTAACCTAACCTAACCTAACCCAACCTAACCAAACCTAACCTAACCTAACCTAACCTAACCTAACCTAACCGAACCTAACATAACCTAACCCATACTAACCTAACCTAACCTAACATACCCTAACCTAACCTAACCTAACTTAACCTAACCCAACCTAACCTAACCTAACCTAACCTAACCTAACCTAACCTAACCCAACCTAACCTAACCTAACCTATCCTGATCTAACCTAACCTAACCCAAACTAACCTAACCTAACCTAACCTAACCTAACCTAACTTAACCTAACCTAACCCCCAGCAAACACAAATCATCTACACAACGTTCGCCTATCTCTTCCCATAGGTGTGGGAATGATTTGCATTGAGAATGGTGCAGGAGAGCCTTTGAGAAACTTTTACTCAAAAAATCCAAACACAAAGGTTTAATTATCAATAGTTTTTCTACAATTATTTTCTTCCAAATGTAAAACAAATAGTTTTTACATGTTTAAATATAAAATTTATGGTGTTTTTTTGTAAAATTCATTAATAAATTGTGAATGATATATATTGGCTGATTGAAACCTTTAAAATCAATTTAGTTATAATATGAACAAAAAAAAGTAGTTTTCCAAATTTTCTAAAAATCGCTCTTTTTAACACAATTTGACTCCTAATGCATTCCACTAAACACTAATATCATGTTTAAATATATAATTTATGTATTATTCCCTAAGATAATTTATATAAATTATAAAAGTTGCTGGAAAGTGGTGAGAAAGAATCTGAAAACGTTTTGTTGTCTTATATTGGCGTGTTCTTATTAACTAGAGTGAGTAAGAGTGAGCGAGAGTGGGTAAGAGTGAGTAAGAGTGACTGAAGGTGAGTGAGAGTGCCAGAGAGTGTGTAAGTGTGAGTAAGAGTGAGTATAAGTAAGAGTGACTGAGAGTGAGTAAGAGTGAGAGTAAGGGTGACAGAATGAGTAAGAGTGAGAGTAAAGTGATTGAGAGTAAGGGTGAGTATGAGAGTAAGAGTGATTGAGAGTTAGAGTGAGAGTAAAGTGATTGAGAGTAAGGGTGAGTATGAGAGTAAGAGTGATTGAGAGTTAGAGTGAGAGTAAGAGTGATTGAGAGTTAGTGAGAGTAAGAGTGATAGAGTAAGAGTGATTGAGAGTAAGAGTGATTGAGAGTAAGAGTGATTGGGAGTAAGAGTGATTGGGAGTAAGAGTGATTGGGAGTAGGAGTTAGAGTGAGAGTAAGAATGAGAATAAGAGTGATTGAGAGTAAGAGTAAGAATGAGAGTAAGAGTGATTGAGAGTATGAGTGATTGAGAGTAAGAGTGATTGAGAGTAAGAGTGATTGAGAGTAAGAGTGATTGGGAGTAAGAGTGATTGGGAGTATGAGTGAGAGTAAGAGTAAGAATGAGAATAAGAGTGATTGAGAGTACGAGTGATTGGGAGTAAGAGTAAGAGTAAGAATGAGAGTAGGAGTGATTGAGAGTAGGAGTGATTGGGAGTAGGAGTGATTGGGAGTAAGAGTGATTGAGAGTAAGAGTAATTGAGAGTAAGAGTATGAGAGTAAGAGTAAGAGTGAGAGAGTGAGTATGAATGGGTAAGGGTGACTGAGAGTGAGTAAGAGTGACAGAGTAAGAATGACAGAGTAAGAGTGATAGAGAGTAAGAGTGACAGAGAGTAAGAGTGACAGAGAGTAAGAGTGACAGAGAGTAAGAGTGACAGAGAGTAAGAGTGACAGAGAGTAAGAGTGACAGAGAGTAAGAGTGACAGAGTAAGAGTGAGTAAGGATGACTGAGAGAAAGAGTGAGTAATAGTGCGTAAGAGTGATTGAGAGTTAGAGTGAGAGTAAGAGTGATTGAGAGTTAGAGTAAGAGTGATTGAGAGTAAGAGTGATTGAGAGTAAAAGTGATTGAGAGTAAGAGGGATTGAGAGTAAGAGTGATTGGGAGTAAGAGTGATTGAGAGTAAGAGTGATTGGGAGTAGGAGTAAGAGTAATTGGGAGTAGGAGTAAGAATGAGAATAAGAGTGATTGAGAGTAAGAGTGAGTAAGAGTAAGAATGAGAGTAAGAGTGATTGAGAGTAAGAGTGATTGAGAGTAAGAGTGATTGAGAGTAAGAGTGATTGGGAGTAAGAGTGATTGAGAGTAAGAGTGATTGGGAGTAGGAGTAAGAATGAGAATAAGAGTGATTGAGAGTAAGAGTGAGTAAGAGTAAGAATGAGAGTAAGAGTGATTGAGAGTAAGAGTGATTGAGAGTAAGAGTGATTGAGAGTAAGAGTGATTGGGAGTAAGAGTGATTGAGAGTAAGAGTGATTGGGAGTAGGAGTAAGAATGAGAATAAGAGTGATTGAGAGTAAGAGTGAGTAAGAGTAAGAATGAGAGTAAGAGTGATTGAGAGTAAGAGTGATTGAGAGTAAGAGTGATTGGGAGTAAGAGTGATTGGGAGTAAGAGTAAGAGTGAGAGTAAGAGTAAGAATGAGAATAAGAGTGATTGAGAGTAAGAGTGATTGGGAGTAGGAGTAAGAGTAAGAATGAGAGTAGGAGTGATTGAGAGTAGGAGTGATTGGGAGTAGGAGTGATTGGGAGTAAGAGTGATTGAGAGTAAGAGTAATTGAGAGTAAGAGTAATTGAGAGTAAGATTATGAGAGTAAGAGAGAGAGTGAGTATGAATGGGTAAGGGTGACTGAGAGTGAGTAAGAATGACAGTGTAAGAGTGACAGAGAGTAAGAGTGACAGAGAGTAAGAGTGACAGAGAGTAAGAGTGACAGAGTAAGAGTGACAGAGAGTAAGAGTGACAGAGTAAGAGTGACAGAGTAAGAGTGACAGAGAGTAAGAGTGACAGAGAGTAAGAGTGACAGAGAGTAAGAGTGACAGAGTGTAAGAGTGACAGAGTGTAAGAGTGACAGAGTAAGAGTGACAGAGTAAGAGTGACAGAGAGTAAGAGTGACAGAGTAAGAGTGACAGTGTAAGAGTGACAGAGTAAGAGTGACAGAGTAAGAGTGACAGAGAGTAAGAGTGACAGAGTAAGAGTGACAGAGTAAGAGTGACAGAGAGTAAGAGTGACAGAGTAAGAGTGACAGAGAGTAAGAGTGACAGAGAGTAAGAGTGACAGAGTAAGAGAGTGAGAGTGATTATGAGAGAGTTAAGAGTGTGAGGTGTGAGAGGGTATAGCAGGCCAGGGAGGCAGGATGTGTGGTCACAGGCGAGGCCTAGGCCTCGTGATCTCTAATGTTGGTTTTTATATATATGTTGGATTTTTTGTCCTGTTTCAAATTATAATTATTTAGCAGGAATGTAATAAGATATTGCACAGTATTAATGTGACAATAATATATGCATTATTTCCTTGATAATCAAACTTGTTGTTCAAAGATAATATACAATCTTTGAAGGAAACATTTTGAGAGCGCGAGCTGGCAACACTGTTCTGGTGGGTGAGAGAGACATATGGTTAGTTGTTCTCAGACCTTCAGTGGTGAAGGGTGTGTCCCAGCCGGCCGCCACCAGCCGCCACCCGCCGCCCACCACCAGCCGCCACCAGCCGCCACCCGCCGCCCACCACCAGCCGCCACCACCCACCACCACCCACCACCACCCACCACCCACCACCCACCACCAGCCGCCACCCACCACCAGCCGCCACCCGCCGCCACCCACCACCAGCCGCCACCCGCCACCACCAGCCGCCACCCGCCACCACCCGCCACCCGCCACCACCCACCACCAGCCGCCACCACCCACCACCAGCCGCCACCCGCCACCACCCGCCACCAGCCGCCACCCGCCACCAGCCACCGACACCCACCACCCGCCGCCACCAGCCGCCACCAGCCACCGCCACCCGCCGCCACCACCCACCACCACCAGCCGCCGCCGCCACCACCACCGCCGCCACCACCCATCACCGCCGCCGCCACCACCACCACCCACCACCACCGCCGCCGCCACCACCCATCACCGCCGCCGCCACCACCACCCACCACCACCGCCGCCGCCACCACCCATCACCGCCGCCGCCGCCACCACCCACCACCAGCCGCCACCCGCCACCACCCACCACCAGCCGCCACCCGCCACCACCCACCACCAGCCGCCACCCGCCACCCGCCACCACCCACCACCAGCCGCCACCCGCCACCACCCACCACCAGCCGCCACCCGCCACCACCCACCACCAGCCGCCACCCACCACCAGCCGCCACCCGCCACCACCCGCCACCAGCCGCCACCAGCCACCGCCACCCACCACCGCCACTCACCACCCGCCGCCACCACTCACCACCCGCCGCCACCACCCACCACCAGCCGCCACCCGCCACCACCCGCCGCCACCCGCCACCACCCGCCACCCACCACCGCCACTCACCACCCGCCGCCACCACCCACCACCCGCCGCCACCACCCACCACCAGCCGCCACCCGCCCACCACCGCCACCCGCCGCCGCCACCACCCACCACCACCAGCCGCCGCCGCCACCACCGCCGCCACCACCCATCACCGCCGCCGCCACCACCACCCACCACCACCGCCGCCGCCACCACCCATCACCGCCGCCGCCACCACCACCCACCACCACCGCCGCGGCCACCACCCATCACCGCCGCCACCACCCACCACCAGCCGCCACCACCCACCACCACCCGCCACCACCCACCGCCAGCCGCCACCAGCCCCCCCCCACCGCCGATCGTCACCACCCACCACAGTCGCCGCCGCCCGCCACCGCCCGCCACCTCCCACCACAGCCGCCACCACCCGCCGCCACCACCCACCACCACCAGCCGCCGCCGCCACCCACCACCCGCCGCCACCACCCACGACCACCACCAGCCGCCGCCGCCACCACCACCCACCACCATCGCCGCCACCACCCACCACCACCAGCCGCCGCCGCCACCACCACCCACCACCACCGCCGCCGCCACCACCGCCAGCCGCCACCACCGCCAGCCGCCACCACTCATCACAGACGCCGCCACCCGCCACCACCGCCACTGTCCGCCACCGCCGCCACTGTCCGCCACCGCCGCCACTGTCTGCCACCGCCACCACTGTCCGCCCGCCGCCACCACTGTCCGCCCGCCGCCACCACTGTCCGCCCGCCGCCTCCACTGTCCGCCCGCCGCCACCACTGTCCGCCCGCCGCCGCCACTGTTCGCCCGCCGCCGCCACTGTCCGCCCGCCGCCGCCACTGTCCACCACCGCCGCCAAAGCCGCCACGGTCCGCCCGCCGCCACTATCCGCCACAGCCACCACTGTCCGCCCGCCGCCACTGTCCGCCCGCCGCCACTATCCGTCACCGCCGCCACTGTCCGCCCGCCGCCACTGTCCGCCTGCCGCCACTATCCGCCACCGCCACCACTGTCCGCCCGACGCCACTGTCCGCCCGCCGCCACTATCCGCCACCGCCGCCACTGTCCGCCCGCCGCCACTGTCCGCCCGCTTCCACTATCCGCCACCGCCACCACTGTCCGCGCACCGCCACCACTGTCTGCCACCGCCACCACTGTCCGCCCGCCACCACCACTGTCCGCCCGCCGCCACCACTGTCCGCCCGCCGCCACCACTGTCCGCCCGCCGCCTCCACTGTCCGCCCGCCGCCAACACTGTCCGCCCGCCGCCAACACTGTCCGCCCGCCGCCGCCACTGTCCGCCCGCCGCCGCCACTGTCCGCCCGCCGCCGCCACTGTCCGCCCGCCGCCGCCACTGTCTGCCCGCCGCCACTGTCCGCCCGCCGCCACTGTCCACCACCGCCACTGTCCACCACCGCCGCCAAAGCCGCCACGGTCCGCCCGCCGCCACTATCCGCCACAGCCGCCACTATCCGCCACCGCCGCCACTGTCCGCCGCCGCCTCTATCCGCCACCGCCGCCACTGTCCGCCCGCCGCCACTATCCGCCACCGCCGCCACTGTCCGCCCGCCGCCACTATCCGCCACCGCCACCACTGTCCGCCCGCCGCCACTGTCCGCCCGCCGCCGCCACTGTCCGCCCGCCGCCACTATCCACCACCGCCGCCACTGTCCGCCACAGCCGCCACTCTCCGCCGTACAGCCTCCCCTCTCTCCGTTAGTAAATAATTATAATTGTTAGTAAATAATAAAAGAAATATAAATTATTAGATTTTTTTTACCCTTCAATTGGTTTTAATATTTAAATTGAAAATAATAATATAATATAAAATATAATAAAAATAATATAATATAAAATATAATTTAATTTCAAGAAATTTATCTTTAAACACAAAGATGTGAAAAGGGTTCAGATTATTGGCTCAAACCTTTCATAAGAGATTCATATTGGTATATGAATGGATTATGAATGACTCATGTTAGGAGTGTAAAGTTGCCACAACATCTCAAATTAGTGTTAGATACATATGTCTTGGTTATAAGTTTTGGAAACCTATTTAAGTCCACACACAATATCGTATCTGATACGATAAAACAAACGTTTCCAATACTTTCAAATACTTTCCAGATATGTTGTGGCAACCTAAAATTGTTTGCTGGGCCTAACCTAACCCCACCTTACCTAACCTAACCTAACCCAACCTAACCTAACCTAACCTAACCTAACCAAACCTACCCTAACTTAACCTAACCAAACCTAACCTAACCCAACCTAACCTAACCTAACCTAACCTAACCCAACTTAACCTAACCTAACCCAACCAAACCTAACCTAACATAACCTAACCTAACCTAACCTAACCTAACCCAACCTATTCTAACCTAACCCAAACTAACCTAACCTAACCTAACCTACCCTAACCCAACCTAACCTAACCTAACCTAACCTTACCTAACCTAACCTAACCTAACCCAACTTAACCTAACCTAACCGAACTCAAACTAACCTAACCTAAACTAACTTAACCTAACCTAACCTAACCTAACCAAACCTAACCTAACCTAACCTAACTTACCCTAACCTAACCTAACCTAACCTAACCTAACCTAACCTAACCCAACCTAACCTAACCTAACTCAAACTAACCTAACCTAACCTAACCTAACCTAACTTAACCTAACCTAACCTAACCTAACCAAACCTAACCTAACCTAACCTAACCTAACCCAACCTACCCTAACCTAACCTAACCTAACCTAACCCAACCTACCCTAACCTAACCTAACCTAACCTAACCTAACCGAACCTTACCTAACCTAACCTAACCTAGGCAACTTTCACAACTTGTAGCTCAAAAACTGGGCTACTTTTGCTACTAGTAACGTAGAAATTGGGCTACTTATGCTACTAGTAGCCACAAAATTGGGCTACTTTCGCTAGTAGTAGCCCAAAAATTGGGCTACTTTTGCTACTAGTAGCCCAAATTAGACTACTTATTGCCCAAATTTTGGGCTACTTTCGCTACTAGTAGCCCAAAATTGGGCTACCTTCGCCACTAGTAGCCAAAAAATTCGGCTACTTTCGCTACTAGTAGCACGAAATTGGGCTACTTATACAAAAAATGGGCTACTTTCGCTACTAGTAGCCCAAAAATTTGGCAAACTAATCTAACCTTACCTAACCTAACCTTACTTAACCTAACCTAACCTAACCTGACCTGACCTAACCTAACCTAACCTAACCTAACCTTACCAAACCTAACCTCACCTAACCTAACCCATTGTAATCTAACCTAACCTAACCTAACCTAACCTAACCTAACCTAACCCAACCTAACCTAACCTTACCCAAACTAACCTCACCTAACCCAACCTAACCTAACCTAACGTAACCTAGCCTAACCTAACCTAACTCAAACTAACCTAACCTAACCTAACTCAAACTAACCTAACCTAACCTAACCTAACCTATCCTAACCAAACGTGACCAAACCTAACCTAACCTAACCTAACCCAACCTAACCTAACTTAACCTAACCTAACCTAACCCAACCTAACCTAACCTAACCTAACCTAACCTAACCCAAACTAACCCAAACTAACCTAACCTAACCTTACCTAACCTAACCCAACCTAACCTAACCTAACCTAACCTAACCTAACCTAACCTAACCCAACCCAACCTAACCTAACCTAACCTAACCTAACGTAACCTAACCTAACCTAACCAAACCTAACCTAACCGAACCTAACATAACCTAACCCATACTAACCTAACCTAACCTAACCTAACTTAACCTAACCCAAACTAACCTAACCTAACCTAACCTAACATAACCTAACCTAACCTAACCTAACCTAACCTAACCCAACCTAACCTAACCTAACCTAACCTAACTTAACCTAACCTAACCTAACCTAACCTAACCCCACCTTACCTAACCTAACCTAACCCAACCTAACCTAACCTAACCTAACCTAACCAAACCTACCCTAACTTAACCTAACCTAACCTAAGCTAACCCAACCTAACCTAACCTAACCTAACCTAAGCCAACTTAACCTAACCTAACCCAACCTAACCTAACCTAACATAACCTACCCTAACCTAACCTAACCTAACCTAACCCAACCTAACCTAACCTAACCTAACCTAACCTAACCTAACCTAACCTTACCTAACCTAACCTAACCTAACCCAACTTAACCTAACCTAACCTAACTCAAACTAACCTAACCTAACCTAAACTAACTTAACCTAACCTAACCTAACCTAACCTTGCCTAACCTAACCTAACCTAACCTAACCCAAGCTAACCAAACCTAACCTAACCTAACCTAACCCAACCTAACCTAACCTAACCTAACCTAACCTAACCCAACCTAACCAAACCTAACCTAACCTAACCTAACCTAACCTAACCGAACCTAACATAACCTAACCCATACTAACCTAACCTAACCTAACATACCCTAACCTAACCTAACCTAACTTAACCTAACCCAACCTAACCTAACCTAACCTAACCTAACCTAACCTAACCTAACCCAACCTAACCTAACCTAACCTATCCTGATCTAACCTAACCTAACCCAAACTAACCTAACCTAACCTAACCTAACCTAACTTAACCTAACCTAACCTAACCTAACCCCACCTTACCTAACCTAACCTAACCCAACCTAACCTAACCTAACCTAACCTAACCAAACCTACCCTAACTTAACCTAACCAAGCCTAACCTAACCCAACCTAACCTAACCTAACCTAACCTAACTTAACCTAACCTAACCCAACCAAACCTAACCTAACATAACCTAACCTAACCTAACCTAACCTAACCCAACCTATTCTAACCTAACCCAAACTAACCTAACCTAACCTAACCTACCCTAACCCAACCTAACCTAACCTAACCTAACCTTACCTAACCTAACCTAACCCAACTTAACCTAACCTAACCGAACTCAAACTAACCTAACCTAACCTAAACTAACTTAACCTAACCTAACCTAACCTAACCTAACCAAACCTAACCTAACCTAACCTAACTTAACCTAACCTAACCTAACCTAACCTAACGTAACCTAACCTAAGCTAACCTAACCTAACCTAACCTAACTTAACCTAACCTAACCTAACCTAACCTAACCTAATCTAACCCAACCTAACCTAATCTAACCTAACCTAACCTAACCTAACCTTACCTAACCTAACCTAACCCAACCTAACCTAACCTAACCTAACTCAAACTAACCTAACCTAACCTAACCTAACTTAACCTAACCTAACCTAACCTAACCTAACCGAACCTAACCTAACCTAACCTAACCTAACCTAACCCAACCTAACCTAACCTAACTTAACCTAACCTAACCTAACCTAACTTAACCTAACCTAACCTAACCTAACCTAACCTAACCTAACATAACCTAACCTTACCTAACCTAACCTAACCCAACCTAATCTAACCTAACCTAACTCAAACTAACCTAACCTAACCTAACCTAAGCTAACCTAACCTAACCTAACTTACCCTAACCTAACCTAACCTAACCTAACCTAACGTAACCAAACCTAACCCAACCTAACCTAACCTAACTCAAACTAACCTAACCTAACCTAACCTAACCTAACCTAACTTAACCTAACCTAACCTAACCAAACCTAACCTAACCTAACCCAACCTACCCTAACCTAACCTAACCTAACCTAACCCAACCTACCCTAACCTAACCTAACCTAACCTAACCTAACCGAACCTAACATAACCTAACCCATACTAACCTAACCTAACCTAACCTAACCTAACTTAACCTAACCCAAACTAACCTAACCTAACCTAACCTAACCTAACATAACCTAACCTAACCTAACCTAACCTAACCCAACCTAACCTAACCTATCCTAATCTAACCTAACCTAACCCAACCTAACCTAACCTAACCTAACCTAACCTAACCTAACCTAACTTAACCTAACCTAACCTAACCTAACCTAACCCCACCTTAACTAACCTAACCTAACCCAACCTAACCTAACCTAACCTAACCAAACCTACCCTAACTTAACCTAACCTAACCTAACCTAACCCAACCTAACCTAACCTAACCTAACCCAACTTAACCTAACCTAACCCAACCAAACCTAACCTAACATAACCTAACCTAACCTAACCTAACCCAACCAAACCTAACCTAACATAACCTAACCTAACCCAACCTAACCTAACCTAACCTAACCCAACTTAACCTAACCTAACCCAACCTAACATAACCCAAACTAACCTAACCTAACCTAACCTAACCTACCCTAACCCAACCTAACCTAACCCAACCTAACCTAACCTAACCTAACTCAAACTAACCTAACCTAACCTAACCTAACCTAACCTAACCTAACCTAACCTAACTTACCCTACCCTAACCTAACCTAACCTAACCTAACCCAACCTAACCTAACCTAACCTAACTCAAACTAACCTAACCTAACCTAACCTAACCTAACCTAACTTAACCTAACCTAACCAAACCTAACCTAACCTAACCTAACCTAACCCAACCTACCCTAACCTAACCTAACCTAACCTAACCCAACCTACCCTAACCTAACCTAACCTAACCTAACCTAACCTAACCGAACCTTACCTAACCTAACCTAACCTAGGCAACTTTCACAACTTGTAGCTCAAAAACTGGCCTACTTTTGCTACTAGTAACGTAGAAATTGGGCTACTTATGCTACTAGTAGCCTCAAAATTGGGCTACTTTCGCTAGTAGTAGCCCAAAAATTGGGCTACTTTTGCTACTAGTAGCCCAAATTAGACTACTTATAGCCCAAATTTTGGGCTACTTTCGCTACTAGTAGCCCAAAATTGGGCTACCTTCGCCACTAGTAGCCCAAAAATTCGGCTACTTTCGCTACTAGTAGCACGAAATTGGGCTACTTATACAAAAAAATGGGCTACTTTCGATACTAGTAGCCAAAAAATTTGGCAAACTAATCTAACCTTACCTAACCTAACCTTACCTAACCTAACCTAACCTAACCTGACCTGACCTAACCTAACCTAACCTTACCAAACCTAACCTCACCTAACCTAACCCATTGTAATCTAACCTAACCTAACCTAACCTAACCTAACCTAACCCAACCTAACCTAACCTTACCCAAACTAACCTCACCTAACCCAACCTAACCTAACCTTACGTAACCTAACCTAACCTAACCTAACTCAAACTAACCTAACCTAACCTAACCTAACTCAAACTAACCTAACCTAACCTAACCTATCCTAACCAAACGTGACCAAACCTAACCTAACCTAACCCAACCTAACCTAACTTAACCTAACCTAACCTAACCTAACCTAACCCAACCTAACCTAACCTAACCTAACCTAACCCAAACTAACCCAAACTAACCTAACCTAACCTTACCTAACCTAACCCAACCTAACCTAACCTAACCTAACCTAACCTAACCTAACCCAACCCAACCTAACCTAACCTAACCTAACGTAACCTAACCTAACCTAACCAAACCTAACCTAACCGAACCTAACATAACCTAACCCATACTAACCTAACCTAACCTAACCTAACTTAACCTAATCCAAACTAACCTAACCTAACCTAACCTAACCTAACATAACCTAACCTAACCTAACCTAACCTAACCTAACCCAACCTAACCTAATCTAACCTATCCTAATCTAACCTAACCTAACCCAACCTAACCTAACCTAACCTAACCTAACCTAACTTAACTTAACCTAACCTAACCTAACCCCACCTTACCTAACCTAACCTAACCCAACCTAACCTAACCTAACCTAACCTAACCAAACCTACCCTAACTTAACCTAACCTAACCTAAGCTAACCCAACCTAACCTAACCTAACCTAACCTAAGCCAACTTAACCTAACCTAACCCAACCTAACCTAACCTAACATAACCTACCCTACCCTAACCTAACCTAACCTAACCCAACCTAACCTAACCTAACCTAACCTAACCTAACCTTACCTAACCTAACCTAACCTAACCCAACTTAACCTAACCTAACCTAACTCAAACTAACCTAACCTAACCTAAACTAACTTAACCTAACCTAACCTAACCTAACCTAACCTAACCTAGCCTAACCTAACCTAACCTAACCCAACCTAACCAAACCTAACCTAACCTAACCTAACCCAACCTAACCTAACCTAACCTAACCTAACCTAACCTAACCCAACCTAACCAAACCTAACCTAACCTAACCTAACCTAACCTAACCTAACCGAACCTAACATAACCTAACCCATACTAACCTAACCTAACCTAACATACCCTAACCTAACCTAACCTAACTTAACCTAACCCAACCTAACCTAACCTAACCTAACCTAACCTAACCTAACCCAACTTAACCTAGCCTAACCTAACTCAAACTAACCTAACCTAACCTAAACTAACTTAACCTAACCTAACCTAACCTAACCTAACCAAACCTAACCTAACCTAACCTAACTTAACCTAACCTAACCTAACCTAAGCTAACCTAACCTAACCTAACCTAACCTAACTTAACCTAACCTAACCTAACCTAACCTAACCTAACCCAACCTAACCTAACCTAACCTAACCTAACCTAACCTTACCTTACCTAACCCAACCTAACCTAACCTAACCTAACTCAAACTAACGTAACCTAACCTAACTTAACCTAACCTAACCTAACCCAACCCAACCTAACCTAACCTAACCTAACTTAACCTAACCTAACCTAACCTAACCTAACCTAACTTAACCTAACCTAACCTAACCTAACCTAACCTAACCTAACCTAACCTAACATAACCTAACCTTACCTAACCTAACCTAACCCAACCTAATCTAACCTAACCTAACTCAAACTAACCTAACCTAACCTAACCTAACCTAACCTAAGCTAACCTAACCTAACCTAACTTACCCTAACCTAACCTAACCTAACCTAACCTAACCTAACGTAACCTAACCTAACCCAACCTAACCTAACCTAACTCAAACTAACCTAACCTAACCTAACCTAACCTAACCTAACTTAACCTAACCTAACCTAACCAAACCTAACCTAACCTAACCTAACCTAACCCAACCTACCCTAACCTAACCTAACCTAACCCAACCCAACCCAACCTACCCTAACCTAACCTAACCTAACCTAACCTAACCTAACCTAACCTAACCGAACCTAACATAACCTAACCCATACTAACCTAACCTAACCTAACCTAACCTAACCTAACCCAAACTAACCTAACCTAACCTAACCTAACCTAACCTAACATAACCTAACCTAACCTAACCTAACCTAACCTAACCCAACCTAACCTAACCTAACTTAACCTAACCTAACCTAACCTAACCTAACCTATCCTAATCTAACCTAACCTAACCTAACCCAACCTAACCTAACCTAACCTAACCTAACCTAACTTAACCTAACCTAACCTAACCTAACCCCACCTTACCTAACCTAACCTAACCCAACCTAACCTAACCTAACCTAACCAAACCTACCCTAACTTAACCTAACCTAACCTAACCTAACCCAACCTAACCTAACCTAACCTAACCCAACTTAACCTAACCTAACCCAACCAAACCTAACATAACCTAACCTAACCTAACCTAACCTAACCCAACCTTTTCTAACATAACCCAAACTAACCTAACCTAACCTAACCTAACCTAACCTACCCTAACCCAGCCTAACCTAACCTAACCTAACCTAACCTAACCTAACCTAACCTTACCTAACCTAACCTAACCTAACCTAACCCAACTTAACCTAACCTATCCTAACTCAAACTAACCTAACCTAACCTAAACTAACTTAACCTAACCTAACCTAACCTAACCAAACCTAACCTAACCTAACCTAACCTAACTTAACCTAACCTAACCTAACCTAACATAACCTAACCTAAGCTAAGCTAACCTAACCTAACCTAACTTAACCTAACCTAACCTAATCTAACCCAACATAACCTAACCTAACCTAACCTAACCTAACCTTACCTAACCTAACCTAACCTAACCCAACCTAACCTAACCTAACTCAAACTAACCTAACCTAACCTAACCTAACTTAACCTAACCTAACCTAACCGAACCTAACCTAACCTAACCTAACCTAACCCAACCTAACCTAACCTAACCTAACTTAACCTAACCTAACCTAACCTAACCTAACTTAACCTAACCTAACCTAACCTAACCTAACCTAACCTTACCTAACCTAACCTAACCCAACCTAACCTAACCTAACCTAACCAAACCTACCCTAACTTAACCTAACCTAACCTAAGCTAACCCAACCTAACCTAACCTAACCTAACCTAAGCCAACTTAACCTAACCTAACCCAACTTAACCTAACCAAACCTAACCTATCCTAATCTAACCTAACCTAACCCAACCTAACCTAACCTAACCTAACCTAACCTAACCTAACTTAACCTAACCTAACCTAACCTAACCCCACCTTACCTAACCTAACCTAACCCAACCTAACCTAACCTAACCTAACCTAACCAAACCTACCCTAACTTAACCTAACCTAACCTAACCTAACCCAACCTAACCTAACCTAACCTAACCTAACCCAACTTAACCTAACCTAACCCAACCAAACCTAACCTAACATAACCTAACCTAACCTAACCTAACCCAACCTATTCTAACATAACCCAAACTAACCTAACCTAACCTAACCTAACCTACCCTAACCCAACCTAACCTAACCTAACCTAACCTAACCTAACCTAACCTTACCTAACCTAACCTAACCTAACCTAACCCAACTTAACCTAACCTAACCTAACTCAAACTAACCTAACCTAACCTAAACTAACTTAACCTAACCTAACCTAACCTAACCTAACCAAACCTAACCTAACCTAACCTAACTTAACCTAACCTAACCTAACCTAACCTAACCTAACCTAACATAACCTAACCTAAGCTAACCTAACCTAACCTAACCTAACTTAACCTAACCTAACCTAACCTAACCTAATCTAACCCAACCTAACCTAACCTAACCTAACCTAACCTAACCTTACCTAACCTAACCTAACCTAACCCAACCTAACCTAACCTAACCTAACTCAAACTAACCTAACATAACCTAACCTAACTTAACCTAACCTAACCTAACCTAACCGAACCTAACCTAACCTAACCTAACCTAACCTAACCTAACCCAACCCAACCTAACCTAACCTAACCTAACCTAACCTAACTTAACCTAACCTAACCTAACCTAACTTAACCTAACCTAACCTAACCTAACCTAACCTAACCTTACCTAACCTAACCTAACCCAACCTAACCTAACCTAACCTAACTCAAACTAACCTAACCTAACCTAACCTAACCTAACCTAAGCTAACCTAACCTAACTTACCCTAACCTAACCTAACCTAACCTAACCTAACCTAACCTAACGTAACCTAACCTAACCCAACCTAACCTAACCTAACCTAACTCAAACTAACCTAACCTAACCTAACCTAACCTAACCTAACCTAACCTAACCAAACCTAACCTAACCTAACCTAACCTAACCCAACCTACCCTAACCTAACCTAACCTAACCTAACCCAACCTACCCTAACCTAACCTAACCTAACCTAACTTAACCTAACCTAACCCAACCTACCCTAACCTAACCTAACCTAACCTAACCCAACCTACCCTAACCTAACCTAACCTAACCCAACCTACCCTAACCTAACCTAACCTAACCTAACCTAACCTAACCTAACATAACCTAACCTTACCTAACCTAACCTAACCCAACCTAACCTAACCTAACCTAACTCAAACTAACCTAACCTAACCTAACCTAACCTAACCTAACCTAACCTAACTTAACCTAACCTAACCTAACCTAACCTAACCTAACCTAACCCAACCTAACCTAACCTAACCTTACTCAAACTAACCTAACCTAACCTAACCTAGCCTAACCTAACTTAACCTAACCTAACCTAACCAAACCTAACCTAACCTAACCTAACCTAACCCAACCTACCCTAACCTAACCTAACCTAACTCAACCTACCCTAACCTAACCTAACCTAACCTAACCTAACCGAACCTTACCTAACCTAACCTAACCTAGGCAACTTTCACAACTTGTAGCTCAAAAACTGGGCTACTTTTGCTACTAGTAACGTAGAAATTGGGCTACTTATGCTACTAGTAGCCTCAAAATTGGGCTACTTTTGCTAGTAGTAGCCCAAAAATTGGGCTACTTTTGCTACTAGTAGCCCAAATTAGACTACTTATAGCCCAAATTTTGGGCTACTTTCGCTACTAGTAGCCCAAAATTGGGCTACCTTCGCCACTAGTAGCCCAAAAATTCGGCTACTTTCGCTACTAGTAGCACGAAATTGGGCTACTTATACAAAAAAATGGGCTACTTTCGCTACTAGTAGCCCAAAAATTTGGCAAACTAATCTAACCTTACCTAACCTAACCTTACCTAACCTAACCTAACCTGACCTGACCTAACCTAACCTAACCTAACCTTACCAAACCTAATCTCACCTAACCTAACCCATTGTAATCTAACCTAACCTAACCTAACCTAACCTAACCTAATCTAACCCAACCTAATCTAACCTTACCCAAACTAACCTCACCTAACCCAACCTAACCTAACCTAACGTAACCTAACCTAACCTAACTCAAACTAACCTAACCTAACCTAACCTAACTCAAACAAACCTAACCTAACCCCAGCAAACAATTTTAGGTTGCCACAACATATCTGGAAAGTATTTGAAAGTATTGGAAACGTTTGTTTTATCGTATCAGATACGATATTGTGTGTGGACTTAAATAGGTTTCCAAAACTTATAACCAAGACATATGTATCTAACACTAATTTGAGATGTTGTGGCAACTTTACACTCCTAACATGAGTCATTCATAATCCATTCATATACCAATATGAATCTCTTATGAAAGGTTTGAGCCAATAATCTGAACCCTTTTTACATCTTTGTGTTTAAAGTTAAATTTCTTGAAATTAAATTATATTTTATATTATATTATTTTTATTATATTTTATATTATATTATTATTTTCAATTTAAATATTAAAACCAATTTAAGGGTAAAAAAAATCTAATAATTTATATTTCTTTTATTATTTACTAACAATTATAATTATTTACTAACGGAGAGAGGGGAGGCTGTACGGCAGAGAGTGGCGGCTGTGGCGGACAGTGGCGGCTGTGGCGGACAGTGGCGGCGGTGGCGGATAGTGGCGGCGGGCGGACAGTGGCGGCGGGCGGACAGTGGCGGCGGCGGGCGGACAGTGGCGGCGGGCGGACAGTAGCGGCGGTGGCGGACAGTGGCGGCGGGCGGACAGTGGCGGCGGGCGGACAGTGGCGGCGGTGGCGGACAGTGGCGGCGGCGGGCGGACAGTGGCGGCGGGCGGACAGTGGCGGCGGGCGGACAGTGGCGGCGGGCGGACAGTGGCGGCGGGCGGACAGTGGCGTCGGGCGGACAGTGGCGTCGGTGGCGGATAGTGGCGGCGGGCGGACAGTGGCGGCGGGCGGACAGTGGCGGCGGTGGCGGATAGTGGCGGCGGGCGGACAGGGCGGCGGCGGGCGGACAGTGGCGGCGGGCGGACAGTGGCGGCGGGCGGACAGTGGCGGTGGGCGGACAGTGGCGGCGGGCGGACAGTGGCGGCGGGCGGACAGTGGCGGCGGTGGCGGATAGTGGCGGCGGGCGGACAGTGGCGGCGGGCGGACAGTGGCGGCGGTGGCGGATAGTGGCGGCGGGCGGACAGGACGGCGGCGGGCGGACAGTGGCGGCGGGAGGACAGTGGCGGCGGGCGGACAGTGGCGGCGGGCGGACCGTGGCGGCGGTGGTGGACAGTGGCGGCGGGCGGACAGTGGTGGCGGCGGGCGGACAGTGGCGGCGGCGGGCGGACAGTGGAGGCGGCGGGCGGACAGTGGAGGCGGCGGGCGGACAGTGGAGGCGGCGGGCGGACAGTGGAGGCGGCGGGCGGACAGTGGCGGCGGCGGGCGGACAGTGGCGGCGGCGGGCGGACAGTGGCGGCGGCGGGCGGACAGTGGCGGCGGCGGGCGGACAGTGGCGGCGGCGGGCGGACAGTGGCGGCGGCGGGCGGACAGTGGCGGCGGCGGGCGGACAGTGGCGGCGGCGGGCGGACAGTGGCGGCGGCGGGCGGACAGTGGCGGCGGCGGGCGGACAGTGGAGGCGGCGGGCGGACAGTGGAGGCGGCGGGCGGACAGTGGAGGCGGCGGGCGGACAGTGGTGGCGGCGGGCGGACAGTGGTGGCGGCGGGCGGACAGTGACGGCGGTGGCGGACAGTGGCGGCGGTGGCGGACAGTGGCGGCGGTGGCGGACAGTGGCGGCGGTGGCGGACACTGGCGGCTGTGTCTGGCGGGCGGTGGCGGGGTCTGTGATGAGTGGTGGCGGCTGGCGGCGGTGGTGGGTGGTGGCGGCGGTGGTGGCTGGTGGTGGTGGGTGGTGGCGGCGGTGGCGGCTGGTGGTGGTGGGTGGTGGTGGCGGCTGGTGGTGGTGGGTGGTGGCGGCTGTGGTGGGTGGTGGCGGGCGGCGGCGGCTGTGGTGGGTGGTGACGATCGGCGGTGGGGGGGGGCTGGTGGCAGCTGGCGGTGGCGGCTTGCGGTGGCGACTGTGGCAAACTAACCTAACCTAACCTAACCTAACTTAACCTAACCTAACCTAACCGAACCTAACCTAACCTAACCTAACCTAACCCAACCTAACCTAACCTAACCTAACTTAACCTAACCTAACCTAACCTAACCTAACTTAACCTAACCTAACCTAACCTAACCTAACCTAACCTTACCTAACCTAACCTAACCCAACCTAACCTAACCTAACCTAACCAAACCTACCCTAACTTAACCTAACCTAACCTAAGCTAACCCAACCTAACCTAACCTAACCTAACCTAAGCCAACTTAACCTAACCTAACCCAACCTAACCTAACCAAACCTAACCTATCCTAATCTAACCTAACCTAACCCAACCTAACCTAACCTAACCTAACCTAACCTAACCTAACTTAACCTAACCTAACCTAACCTAACCCCACCTTACCTAACCTAACCTAACCCAACCTAACCTAACCTAACCTAACCTAACCAAACCTACCCTAACTTAACCTAACCTAACCTAACCCAACCTAACCTAACCTAACCTAACCTAACCCAACTTAACCTAACCTAACCCAACCAAACCTAACCTAACATAACCTAACCTAACCTAACCTAACCCAACCTATTCTAACATAACCCAAACTAACCTAACCTAACCTAACCTAACCTACCCTAACCCAACCTAACCTAACCTAACCTAACCTAACCTAACCTAACCTTACCTAACCTAACCTAACCTAACCTAACCCAACTTAACCTAACCTAACCTAACTCAAACTAACCTAACCTAACCTAAACTAACTTAACCTAACCTAACCTAACCTAACCTAACCAAACCTAACCTAACCTAACCTAACCTAACTTAACCTAACCTAACCTAACCTAACCTAACCTAACATAACCTAACCTAAGCTAACCTAACCTAACCTAACCTAACTTAACCTAACCTAACCTAACCTAATCTAACCCAACCTAACCTAACCTAACCTAACCTAACCTAACCTAACCTTACCTAACCTAACCTAACCTAACCCAACCTAACCTAACCTAACCTAACTCAAACTAACCTAACATAACCTAACCTAACTTAACCTAACCTAACCTAACCTAACCGAACCTAACCTAACCTAACCTAACCTAACCTAACCTAACCCAACCCAACCTAACCTAACCTAACCTAACCTAACCTAACTTAACCTAACCTAACCTAACCTAACTTAACCTAACCTAACCTAACCTAACCTAACCTAACCTTACCTAACCTAACCTAACCCAACCTAACCTAACCTAACCTAACTCAAACTAACCTAACCTAACCTAACCTAACCTAACCTAAGCTAACCTAACCTAACTTACCCTAACCTAACCTAACCTAACCTAACGTAACCTAACCTAACGTAACCTAACCTAACCCAACCTAACCTAACCTAACCTAACTCAAACTAACCTAACCTAACCTAACCTAACCTAACCTAACCTAACCTAACCAAACCTAACCTAACCTAACCTAACCTAACCCAACCTACCCTAACCTAACCTAACCTAACCCAACCTACCCTAACCTAACCTAACCTAACCTAACTTAACCTAACCTAACCTAACCTAACCTAACCTAACATAACCTAACCTTACCTAACCTAACCTAACCCAACCTAACCTAACCTAACCTAACTCAAACTAACCTAACCTAACCTAACCTAACCTAACCTAACCTAACTTAACCTAACCTAACCTAACCTAACCTAACCCAACCTAACCTAACCTAACCTTACTCAAACTAACCTAACCTAACCTAACCTAGCCTAACCTAACTTAACCTAACCTAACCTAACCAAACCTAACCTAACCTAACCTAACCTAACCCAACCTACCCTAACCTAACCTAACCTAACTCAACCTACCCTAACCTAACCTAACCTAACCTAACCTAACCGAACCTTACCTAACCTAACCTAACCTAGGCAACTTTCACAACTTGTAGCTCAAAAACTGGGCTACTTTTGCTACTAGTAACGTAGAAATTGGGCTACTTATGCTACTAGTAGCCTCAAAATTGGGCTACTTTTGCTAGTAGTAGCCCAAAAATTGGGCTACTTTTGCTACTAGTAGCCCAAATTAGACTACTTATAGCCCAAATTTTGGGCTACTTTCGCTACTAGTAGCCCAAAATTGGGCTACCTTCGCCACTAGTAGCCCAAAAATTCGGCTACTTTCGCTACTAGTAGCACGAAATTGGGCTACTTATACAAAAAAATGGGCTACTTTCGCTACTAGTAGCCCAAAAATTTGGCAAACTAATCTAACCTTACCTAACCTAACCTTACCTAACCTAACCTAACCTGACCTGACCTAACCTAACCTAACCTAACCTTACCAAACCTAATCTCACCTAACCTAACCCATTGTAATCTAACCTAACCTAACCTAACCTAACCTAACCTAATCTAACCCAACCTAACCTAACCTTACCCAAACTAACCTCACCTAACCCAACCTAACCTAACCTAACGTAACCTAACCTAACCTAACTCAAACTAACCTAACCTAACCTAACCTAACTCAAACAAACCTAACCTAACGTCCTAACCTAACCTAACCTAACCTATCCTAACCAAACGTGACCAAACCTAACCTAACCTAACCTAACCCAACCTAACCTAACTTAACCTAACCTAACCTAACCTAACCTAACCTAACCCAACCTAACCTAACCTAACCTAACCTAACCCAAACTAACCCAAACTAACCTAACCTAACCTTACCTAACCTAACCCAACCTAACCTAACCTAACCTAACCTAACCTAACCCAACCCAACCCAACCTAACCTAACCTAACCTAACGTAACCTAACCTAACCTAACCAAACCTAACCTAACCGAACCTAACATAACCTAACCCATACTAACCTAACCTAACCTAACCTAACTTAACCTAACCCAAACTAACCTAACCTAACCTAACCTAACATAACCTAACCTAACCTAACCTAACCTAACCTAACCCAACCTAACCTAATCTAACCTATCCTAATCTAACCTAACCTAACCCAACCTAACCTAACCTAACCTAACCTAACCTAACTTAACTTAACCTAACCTAACCTAACCTAACCCCACCTTACCTAACCTAACCTAACCCAACCTAACCTAACCTAACCTAACCTAACCAAACCTACCCTAACTTAACCTAACCTAACCTAAGCTAACCCAACCTAACCTAACCTAACCTAACCTAAGCCAACTTAACCTAACCTAACCCAACCTAACCTAACCTAACATAACCTACCCTAACCTAACCTAACCTAACCCAACCTAACCTAACCTAACCTAACCTTACCTAACCTAACCTAACCCAACTTAACCTAACCTAACCTAACTCAAACTAACCTAACCTAACCTAAACTAACTTAACCTAACCTAACCTAACCAAACCTAACCCATACTAACCTAACCTAGCCTAACCTAACCTAACCTAACCCAACCCAACCTAACCAAACCTAACCTAACCTAACCTAACCTAACCCAACCTAACCTAACCTAACCTAACCTAACCCAACCTAACCAAACCTAACCTAACCTAACCTAACCTAACCGAACCTAACATAACCTAACCCATACTAACCTAACCTAAACTAACATACCCTAACCTAACCTAACTTAACCTAACCCAACCTAACCTAACCTAACCTAACCTAACCTAACCTAACCTAACCTAACCTAACCTAACCTAACCTAACCCAAACTAACCTAACCTAACCTAACCTAACATAACCTAACCTAACCTAACCTAACCTAACCTAACCCAACCTAACCTAACCTAACCTAACCTAACCTAACTTAACCTAACCTAACCTAACCTAACCTAACATAACCTAACCTTACCTAACCTAACCCAACCTAACCTAACCTAACTCAAACTAACCTAACCTAACCTAACCTAACCTAACCTAACCTAATCTAAGCTAAACTAACCTAACCTAACTTACCCTAACCTAACCTAACCTAACCTAATCTAGCCTAACGTTACCTAACCTAACCCAACCTAACCTAACCTAACCTAACCTAACTCAAACTAACCTAACCTAACCTAACCTAACCTAACTTAACCTAACCTAACCTAACCAAACCTAACCTAACCTAACCTAACCCAACCTACCCTAACCTAACCAAACCTAACCTAACCCAACCTACCCTAACCTAACCTAACCTAACCTAACCTAACCTAACCTAACTTAACCTAACCTAACCTAACCAAACCTAACCCATACTAACCTAACCTAACCTAACCTAACCTAACTTAACCTAACCCAAACTAACCTAACCTAACCTAACCTAACATAACCTAACCTAACCTAACCTAACCTAACCCAACCTAACCTAATCTAACCTATCCTAATCTAACCTAACCTAACCCAACCTAACCTAACCTAACCTAACCTAACCTAACCTAACTTAACCTAACCTAACCTAACCTAACCTAACCCCACCTTACCTAACCTAACCTAACCCAACCTAACCTAACCTAACCTAACCTAACCAAACCTACCCTAACTTAACCTAACCTAACCTAACCTAACCCAACCTAACCTAACCTAACCTAAGCCAACTTAACCTAACCTAACCCAACCTAACCTAACCTAACCTAACCTAACCTTACCTAACTTAACCTAACCTAACCCAACTTAACCTAACCTAACCTAACTCAAACTAACCTAACCTAACCTAAACTAACTTAACCTAACCTAACCTAACCTAACCTAACCTAGCCTAGCCTAACCTAACCTAACCTAACCCAACGTAACCAAACCTAACCTAACCTAACCTAACCCAACCTAACCTAACCTAACCTAACCTAACCTAACCTAACCCAACCTAACCTAACCTAACCTAACCTAACCTAACCTAACCCAACCTAACCTAACCTAACCTAACCTAACCTAACCTAACCTAACCGAACCTAACATAACCTAACCCATACTAACCTAACCTAACCTAACATACCCTAACCTAACCTAACCTAACTTAACCTAACCCAACCTAACCTAACCTAACCTAACCTAACCTAACCTAACCTAACCCAACCTAACCTAACCTAACCTATCCTAATCTAACCTAACCTAACCCAACCTAACCTAACCTAACCTAACCTAACCTAACTTAACCTAACCTAACCTAACCTAACCTAACCTAACCTAACCCCACCTTACCTAACCTAACCTAACCCAACCTAACCTAACCTAACCTAACCTAACCAAACCTACCCTAACTTAACCTAACCTAACCTAACCTAACCCAACCTAACCTAACCTAACCTAACCTAACCCAACTTAACCTAACCTAACCCAAACAAACCTAACCTAACATAACCTAACCTAACCTAACCTAACCCAACCTATTCTAACCTAACCCAAACTAACCTAACCTAACCTAACCTAACCTAACCTACCCTAACCCAACCTAACCTAACCTAACCTAACCTAACCTTACCTAACCTAACCTAACCTAACCCAACTTAGCCTAACCTAAAATAAACTAACTTAACCTAACCAAACCTAACCTAGCCAAACCTAACCTAACCTAACTTAACCTAACCTAACCTAACCTAACCTAACCTAACCTAAGCTAACCTAACCTAACTTAACCTAACCTAACCTAACCTAACCTAATCTAACCCAACCTAACCTAACCTAACCTAACCTAACTTTACCTAACCTAACCTAACCTAACCCAACCTAACCTAACCTAACCTAACTCAAACTAACCTAACCTAACCTAACTTAACCTAACCTAACCTAACCTAACCTAACCTAAGCTAACCTAACCTAACCTAACCTAACTTAACCTAACCTAACCCAACCTAACCTAACCTAACAAATCCTAACCTAACCTAACCCAACCTAACCTAACCTAACCTAACCTAACCTAACCGAACCTTACCTAACCTAACCTAACCTAGGCAACTTTCACAACTTGTAGCTCAAAAACTGGGCTACTTTCGCTACTAGTAACGTAGAAATTGGGCTACTTATGCTACTAGTAGCCCAAAAATTGGGCTACTTTTGCTACTAGTAGCCCAAATTAGACTACTTATAGCCCAAATTTTGGGCTACTTTCGCTACTAGTAGCCCAAAATTGGGCTACCTTCGCCACTAGTAGCCCAAAAATTCGGCTACTTTCGCTACTAGTAGCACGAAATTGGGCTACTTATACAAAAAAATGGGCTACTTTCGCTACTAGTAGCGCAAAAATTTGGCAAACTAATCTAACCTTACCTAACCTAACCTAACCTAACCTAACCTAACCTAACCTGACCTGACCTAACCTAACCTAACCTAACCTTACCAAACCTAACCTCACTTAACCTAACCTAACCTAACCCATTGTAATCTAACCTAACCTAACCTAACCTAACCTAACCTAACCTAACCTAACCCAACCTAACCTAACCTTACCCAAACTAACCTCACCTAACCCAACCTAACCTAACCTAACCTAACCTAACCTAACCTAACCTAACTCAAACTAACCTAACCTAACCTAACCTAACCTAACTCAAACTAACCTAATCTAACCTAACCTAACCTAACCTAACCTATCCTAACCAAACGTGACCAAACCTAACCTAACCTAACCTAACCTAACCCAACCTAACCTAACTTAACCTAACCTAACCTAACCTAACCTAACCCAACCTAACCTAACCTAACCTAACCCAAACTAACCCAAACTAACCAAACCTAACCTTACCTAACCTAACCCAACCTAACCTAACCTAACCTAACCTAACCTAACCTAACCTAACCTAACGTAACCTAACCTAACCTAACCTAACCTAACCGAACCTAACATAACCTAACCCATACTAACCTAACCTAACCTAACCTAACCTAACTTAACCTAACCCAAACTAACCTAACCTAACCTAACCTAACCTAACCTAACATAACCTAACCTAACCTAACCTAACCCAACCTAACCTAATCTAACCTATCCTAATCTAACCTAACCTAACCCAACCTAACCTACCCTAACTTAACCTAACCTAACCTAACCTAACCCAACCTAACCTAACCTAACCTAACCTAAGCCAACTTAACCTAACCTAACCCAACCTAACCTAACCTAACATAACCTAACCTAACCTAACCTAACCCAACCTAACCTAACCTAACCTAACCTAACCTAACTTTACCTAACCTAACCTAACCTAACCCAACTTAACCTAACCTAACCTAACTCAAACTAACCTAACCTAACCTAAACTAACTTAATCTAACCTAACCTAACCTAACCAAACCGAACCTAACCTAACATAACCTAACTTAACCTAACCTAACCTAACCTAACCTAACCTAACCTAAGCTAACCTAACCTAACCTAACTTAACCTAACCTAACCTAACCTAACCTAACCTAACCTAACTTAACATAACCTAACCTAACCTAACCTAATCTAACCCAGCCTAACCTAACCTAACCTAACCTAACCTTACCTAACCTAACCTAACCTAACCCAACCTAACCTAACCTAACCTAACTCAAACTAACCTAACCTAACCTAACCTAACTTAACCTAACCTAACCTAACCTAACCTAACCGAACCTAACCTAACCTAACCTAACCTAACCTAACTCAAACTAACCTAACCTAACCTAACCTAACTTAACCTAACCTTACCTGACTTAACCTAACCTAACCTAACCTAACCTAACCTAACATAACCTAACCTTACCTAACCTAACCTAACCCAACCTAACCTAACCCAACCTAACCTAACCTAACCTAACCTAACCTAACCTTACGTAACCTAACCTAACCCAACCTAACCTAACCTAACCTAACCTAACTCAAACTAACCTAACCTAAACTAACCTAACCTAACCTAACTAAACCTAACCTAACCTAACCAAACCTAACCTAACCTAACCTAACCTAACCCAACCTACCCTAACCTAACCTAACCTAACCCAACCTAACCTAACCTAACAAATCCTAACCTATCCTAACCCAACCTAACCTAACCTAACCTAACCTAACCTAACCCAACCTAACCTAACCTAACCTAACCTAACCTAACATATCCTAACCAAACGTGACCTAACTAACCCTAACCAAACCTAACCCAACCTAACCTAACCTAACCTAACCTAACCTAACCTTACCTAACCTAACGTAACCTAACCCAACCTAACATAACCTAACCCAAACTAACCCAAACTAACCAAACCTAACCTAACCTAACCTAACCTAACCTAACCCAACCTAACCTAACCTAACCTAACGTAACCTAACCTAACCTAACCTAACCCAACCTAACCCAACCTAACCTAACCTAACCTAACCTAACCTAACCTAACCAAACCTAACCTATACTAACCTAACCTAACCTAACCTAAGCTAACCCAACCTAACCTAACCTAACCTAACCTAAGCCAACTTAACCTAACCTAACCCAACCTAACCTAACCTAACATAACCTACCCTAACCTAACCTAACCTAACCTAACCCAACCTAACCTAACCTAACCTAACCTAACCTAACCTATCCTTACCTAACCTAACCTAACCTAACCTAACCCAACTTAACCTAACCTAACCTAACTCAAACTAACCTAACCTAACCTAAACTAACTTAACCTAACCTAACCTAACCTAACCTAGCCTAACCTAACCTAACCTAACCTAACCCAACCTAACCAAACCTAACCTAACCTAACCTAACCTAACCCAACCTAACCTAACCTAACCTAACCTAACCTAACCTAACCTAACCCAACCTAACCAAACCTAACCTAACCTAACCTAACCTAACCTAACCGAACCTAACATAACCTAACCCATACTAACCTAACCTAACCTAACATACCCTAACCTAACCTAACCTAACCTAACCTAACCTAACCTAACCCAACCTAACCTAACCTAACCTAACATACCCTAACCTAACCTAACCTAACTTAACCTAACCCAACCTAACCTAACCTAACCTAACCTAACCTAACCTAACCCAACCTAACCTAACCTAACCTAACCTATCCTAATCTAACCTAACCTAACCCAACCTAACCTAACCTAACCTAACCTAACCTAACTTAACCTAACCTAACCTAACCTAACCTAACCCAACCTTACCTAACCTAACCTAACCCAACCTAACCTAACCTAACCTAACCAAACCTACCCTAACTTAACCTAACCTAACCTAACCCAACCTAACCTAACCTAACCTAACCTAACCCAACTTAACCTAACCTAACCCAACCAAACCTAACCTAACATAACCTAACCTAACCTAACCTAACCTAACCTAACCCAACCTATTCTAACCTAACCCAAACTAACCTAACCTAACCTAACCTAACCTAACCTACCCTAACCCAACCTAACCCAACCTAACCTAACCTAACCTAACCTAACCTAACCTAACCCAACTTAACCTAACCTAACCTAACTCAAACTAACCTAACCTAACCTAAACTAACTTAACCTAACCAAACCTAACCTAGCCAAACCTAACCTAACCCAACCTAACTTAACCTAACCTAACCTAACCTAACCTAACCTAAGCTAACCTAACCTAACCTAACGTAACTTAACCTAACCTAACCTAACCTAACCTAACCTAATCTAACCCAACCTAACCTAACCTAACCTAACCTAACCTAACTTTACCTAACCTAACCTAACCTAACCCAACCTAACCTAACCTAACCTAACTCAAACTAACCTAACCTAACCTAACCTAACTTAACCTAACCTAACCTAACCTAACCGAACCTAACCTAACCTAACCTAACCCAACCTAACCTAACTTAACCTAACCTAACCTAACCTAACCTAACCTAACCTAACTTAACCTAACCTAACCTAACCTAACCTAACTCAAACTAACCTAACCTAACCTAACCTAACCTAACCTAACCTAACCTAACCTAACCTAACATAACCTAACCCATACTAACCTAACCTAACCTAACATACCCTAACCTAACCTAACCTAACCTAACCTAACCTAACCTAACCTAACCCAACCTAACCTAACCTAACCTAACATACCCTAACCTAACCTAACCTAACTTAACTTAACCTAACCCAACCTAACCTAACCTAACCTAACCTAACCTAACCTAACCTAACCTAACCCAACCTAACCTAACCTAACCTATCCTAATCTAACCTAACCTAACCCAACCTAACCTAACCTAACCTAACCTAACCTAACTTAACCTAACCTAACCTAACCTAACCTAACCCAACCTTACCTAACCTAACCTAACCCAACCTAACCTAACCTAACCTAACCTAACCAAACCTACCCTAACTTAACCTAACCTAACCTAACCTAACCCAACCTAACCTAACCTAACCTAACCTAACCCAACTTAACCTAACCTAACCCAACCAAACCTAACCTAACATAACCTAACCTAACCTAACCTAACCTAACCTAACCCAACCTATTCTAACCTAACCCAAACTAACCTAACCTAACCTAACCTAACCTAACCTACCCTAACCCAACCTAACCCAACCTAACCTAACCTAACCTAACCTAACCTAACCTAACCCAACTTAACCTAACCTAACCTAACTCAAACTAACCTAACCTAACCTAAACTAACTTAACCTAACCAAACCTAACCTAGCCAAACCTAACCTAACCTAACTTAACCTAACCTAACCTAACCTAACCTAACCTAAGCTAACCTAACCTAACCTAACCTAACTTAACCTAACCTAACCTAACCTAACCTAACCTAATCTAACCCAACCTAACCTAACCTAACCTAACCTAACCTTACCTAACCTAACCTAACCTAACCCAACCTAACCTAACCTAACCTAACTCAAACTAACCTAACCTAACCTAACCTAACTTAACCTAACCTAACCTAACCTAACCGAACCTAACCTAACCTAACCTAACCCAACCTAACCTAACTTAACCTAACCTAACCTAACCTAACCTAACCTAACCTAACCTAACTTAACCTAACCTAACCTAACCTAACCTAACTCAAACTAACCTAACCTAACCTAACCTAACCTAACCTAACTTAACCTAACCTAACCTAACCAAACCTAACCTTACCTAACCTAACCTAACCCAACCTAACCTAACCTAACCTAACTCAAACTAACCTAACCTAACCTAACCTAACCTAACCTAACCTAAGCTAACCTAACCTAACCTAACTTACCCTAACCTAACCTAACCTAACCTAACGTAACCTAACCTAACCCAACCTAACCTAACCTAACCTAACCTAACCTAACTCAAACTAACCTAACCTAACCTAACCTAACTTAACCTAACCTAACCAAACCTAACCTAACCTAACCTAACCTAACCCAACCTACCCTAACCTAACCTAACCTAACCTAACCCAACCTACCCAAACCTAACCTAACCTAACCTAACCTAACCTAACCGAACCTTACCTAACCTAACCTAACCTAGGCAACTTTCACAACTTGTAGCTCAAAAACTGGGCTACTTTCGCTACTAGTAACGTAGAAATTGGGCTACTTATGCTACTAGTAGCCTCAAAATTGGGCTACTTTCGCTAGTAGTAGCCCAAATTTTGGGCTACTTTCGCTACTAGTAGCCCAAAATTGGGCTACCTTCGCCACTAGTAGCCCAAAAATTCGGCTACTTTCGCTACTAGTAGCACGAAATTGGGCTACTTATACAAAAAAATGGGCTACTTTCGCTAATAGTAGCGCAAAAATTTGGCAAACTAATCTAACCTTACCTAACCTAACCTTACCTAACCTAACCTAACCTAACCTGACCTGACCTAACCTAACCTAACCTAACCTTACCAAACCTAACCTCACTTAACCTAACCTAACCTAACCCATTGTAATCTAACCTAACCTAACCTAACCTAACCTAACCTAACCCAACCTAACCTAACCTTACCCAAACTAACCTCACCTAACCCAACCTAACCTAACCTAACCTAACCTAACCTAACCTAACCTAACTCAAACTAACCTAACCTAACCTAACCTAACTCAAACTAACCTAACCTAACCTAACCTAACTCAAACTAACCTAATCTAACCTAACCTAACCTAACCTATCCTAACCAAACGTGACCAAACCTAACCTAACCTAACCTAACCTAACCCAACCTAACCTAACTTAACCTAACCTAACCTAACCTAACCTAACCTAACCCAACCTAACCTAACCTAACCTAACCTAACCTAACCCAAACTAACCCAAACTAACCTAACCTAACCTTACCTAACCTAACCCAACCTAACCTAACCTAACCTAACATAACCTAACCTAACCTAACCTAACCTAACCTAACCTAACGTAACCTAACCTAACCTAACCTAACCGAACCTAACATAACCTAACCCATACTAACCTAACCTAACCTAACCTAACCTAACCTAACCTAACTTAACCTAACCCAAACTAACCTAACCTAACCTAACCTAACCTAACCTAACCTAACCTAACATAACCTAACCTAACCTAACCTAACCCAACCTAACCTAATCTAACCTATCCTAATCTAACCTAACCTAACCCAACCTAACCTACCCTAACTTAACCTAACCTAACCTAACCTAACCTAACCCAACCTAACCTAACCTAACCTAAGCCAACTTAACCTAACCTAACCCAACCTAACCTAACCTAACATAACCTAACCTAACCTAACCTAACCTAACCTAACCTAACCTAACCTAACCTAACCTAACCTAACTTAACTTTACCTAACCTAACCTAACCTAACCCAACTTAACCTAACCTAACCTAACTCAAACTAACCTAACCTAACCTAAACTAACTTAACCTAACCTAACCTAACCAAACCGAACCTAACCTAACCTAACCTAACTTAACCTAACCTAACCTAACCTAACCTAACCTAACCTAAGCTAACCTAACCTAACCTAACTTAACCTAACCTAACCTAACCTAACCTAACTTAACATAACCTAACCTAACCTAACCTAATCTAACCCAGCCTAACCTAACCTAACCTAACCTAACCTTACCTAACCTAACCTAACCTAACCCAACCTAACCTAACCTAACTCAAACTAACCTAACCTAACTTAACCTAACCTAACCTAACCTAACCTAACCGAACCTAACCTAACCTAACCTAACCTAACCTAACTCAAACTAACCTAACCTAACCTAACCTAACTTAACCTAACCTAAGTTAACCTAACCTAACCTAACCTAACATAACATAACCTAACCTTACCTAACCTAACCCAACCTAACCTAACCTAACCTAACTCAAACGAACCTAACCTAACCTAACCTAACCTAACTTAACCTAACCTAACCTAACCTAACCTAACCTAACCTAACCCAACCTAACCTAACCTAACCTAACCTAACCTTACGTAACCTAACCTAACCCAACCTAACCTAACCTAACCTAACTCAAACTAACCTAACCTAACCTAACCTAACCTAACCTAACCTAACCTAACTAAACCTAACCAAACCTAACCAAACCTAACCTAACCTAACCTAACCCAACCTACCCTAACCTAACCTAACCTAACCCAACCTAACCTAACAAATCCTAACCTAACCTAACCCAACCTAACCTAATCTAACCTAACCTAACCTAACCGAACCTTACCTAACCTAACCTAACCTAGGGAACTTTCACAACTTGTAGCTCAAAAACTGGGCTACTTTCGCTACTAGTAACGTAGAAATTGGGCTACTTATGCTACTAGTAGCCTCAAAATTGGGCTACTTTCGCTAGTAGTAGCCCAAAAATTGGGCTACTTTTGCTACTAGTAGCCCAAATTAGTCTACTTATAGCCCAAATTTTGGGCTACTTTCGCTACTAGTAGCCCAAAATTGGGCTACCTTCGCCACTAGTAGCCCAAAAATTCGGCTACTTTCGCTACTAGTAGCACGAAATTGGGCTACTTATACAAAAAAATGGGCTACTTTCGCTACTAGTAGCGCAAAAATTTGGCAAACTAATCTAACCTTACCTAACCTAACCTAACCTAACCTAACCTAACCTAACCTAACCGAACCTAACATAACCTAACCCATACTAACCTAACCTAACCTAACCTAACCTAACTTAACCTAACCCAAACTAACCTAACCTAACCTAACCTAACCTAACCTAACATAACCTAACCTAACCTAACCTAACCTAACCTAACCCAACCTAACCTAATCTAACCTATCCTAATCTAACCTAACCTAACCCAACCTAACCTACCCTAACTTAACCTAACCTAACCTAACCCAACCTAACCTAACCTAACCTAACCTAAGCCAACTTAACCTAACCTAACCCAACCTAACCTAACCTAACATAACCTAACCTAACCTAACCTAACCCAACCTAACCTAACCTAACCTAACCTAACCTAACTTTACCTAACCTAACCTAACCTAACCCAACTTAACCTAACCTAACCTAACTCAAACTAACCTAACCTAACCTAAACTAACTTAACCTAACCTAACCTAACCTAACCAAACCGAACCTAACCTAACCTAACCTAACTTAACCTAACCTAACCTAACCTAACCTAACCTAACCTAAGCTAACCTAACCTAACCTAACTTAACCTAACCTAACCTAACCTAACCTAACCTAACCTAACTTAACATAACCTAACCTAACCTAACCTAATCTAACCCAGCCTAACCTAACCTAACCTAACCTAACCTAACCTTACCTAACCTAACCTAACCTAACCCAACCTAACCTAACCTAACCTAACTCAAACTAACCTAACCTAACCTAACCTAACTTAACCTAACCTAACCTAACCTAACCTAACCTAACCGAACCTAACCTAACCTAACCTAACCTAACTCAAACTAACCTAACCTAACCTAACCTAACTTAACCTAACCTAACCTAACTTAACCTAACCTAACCTAACCTAACTTAACCTAACCTAACCTAGCCTAACCTAACCTAACCTAAGCTAACCTAACCTAACCTAACTTAACCTAACCTAACCTAACCTAACCTAACTTAACATAACCTAACCTAACCTAACCTAATCTAACCCAGCCTAACCTAACCTAACCTAACCTAACCTTACCTAACCTAACCTAACCTAACCCAACCTAACCTAACCTAACTCAAACTAACCTAACCTAACTTAACCTAACCTAACCTAACCTAACCTAACCGAACCTAACCTAACCTAACCTAACCTAACCTAACTCAAACTAACCTAACCTAACCTAACCTAACTTAACCTAACCTAAGTTAACCTAACCTAACCTAACCTAACCTAACATAACATAACCTAACCTTACCTAACCTAACCTAACCCAACCTAACCTAACCTAACCTAACTCAAACGAACCTAACCTAACCTAACCTAACCTAACCTAACCTAACCTAACCTAACTTAACCTAACCTAACCTAACCTAACCTAACCTAACCTAACCCAACCTAACCTAACCTAACCTAACCTAACCTTACGTAACCTAACCTAACCCAACCTAACCTAACCTAACCTAACTCAAACTAACCTAACCTAACCTAACCTAACCTAACCTAACCTAACCTAACTAAACCTAACCTAACCTAACCAAACCTAACCTAACCTAACCTAACCCAACCTACCCTAACCTAACCTAACCTAACCCAACCTAACCTAACAAATCCTAACCTAACCTAACCCAACCTAACCTAATCTAACCTAACCTAACCTAACCGAACCTTACCTAACCTAACCTAACCTAGGGAACTTTCACAACTTGTAGCTCAAAAACTGGGCTACTTTCGCTACTAGTAACGTAGAAATTGGGCTACTTATGCTACTAGTAGCCTCAAAATTGGGCTACTTTCGCTAGTAGTAGCCCAAAAATTGGGCTACTTTTGCTACTAGTAGCCCAAATTAGTCTACTTATAGCCCAAATTTTGGGCTACTTTCGCTACTAGTAGCCCAAAATTGGGCTACCTTCGCCACTAGTAGCCCAAAAATTCGGCTACTTTCGCTACTAGTAGCACGAAATTGGGCTACTTATACAAAAAAATGGGCTACTTTCGCTACTAGTAGCGCAAAAATTTGGCAAACTAATCTAACCTTACCTAACCTAACCTAACCTAACCTAACCTAACCTAACCTAACCTAACCGAACCTAACATAACCTAACCCATACTAACCTAACCTAACCTAACCTAACCTAACCTAACTTAACCTAACCCAAACTAACCTAACCTAACCTAACCTAACCTAACCTAACATAACCTAACCTAACCTAACCTAACCTAACCTAACCCAACCTAACCTAATCTAACCTATCCTAATCTAACCTAACCTAACCCAACCTAACCTACCCTAACTTAACCTAACCTAACCTAACCTAACCCAACCTAACCTAACCTAACCTAACCTAAGCCAACTTAACCTAACCTAACCCAACCTAACCTAACCTAACATAACCTAACCTAACCTAACCTAACCCAACCTAACCTAACCTAACCTAACCTAACCTAACTTTACCTAACCTAACCTAACCTAACCCAACTTAACCTAACCTAACCTAACTCAAACTAACCTAACCTAACCTAAACTAACTTAACCTAACCTAACCTAACCTAACCAAACCGAACCTAACCTAACCTAACCTAACTTAACCTAACCTAACCTAACCTAACCTAACCTAACCTAAGCTAACCTAACCTAACCTAACTTAACCTAACCTAACCTAACCTAACCTAACCTATCCTAACTTAACATAACCTAACCTAACCTAACCTAATCTAACCCAGCCTAACCTAACCTAACCTAACCTAACCTAACCTTACCTAACCTAACCTAACCTAACCCAACCTAACCTAACCTAACCTAACTCAAACTAACCTAACCTAACCTAACCTAACTTAACCTAACCTAACCTAACCTAACCTAACCGAACCTAACCTAACCTAACCTAACCTAACCTAACTCAAACTAACCTAACCTAACCTAACCTAACTTAACCTAACCTAACCTAACTTAACCTAACCTAACCTAACCTAACCTAACATAACCTAACCTTACCTAACCTAACCTAACCCAACCTAACCTAACCCAACCTAACCTAACCTAACCTAACCTAACCTAACCTAACCTTACGTAACCTAACCTAACCCAACCTAACCTAACCTAACCTAACTCAAACTAACCTAACCTAACCTAACCTAACCTAACCTAACCCAACCTAACCTAACCTAACCTAACCTAACCTAACATATCCTAACCAAACGTGACCTAACTAACCCTAACCAAACCTAACCCAACCTAACCTAACCTAACCTAACCTAACCTAACCTAACCTTACCTAACCTAACGTAACCTAACCCAACCTAACATAACCTAACCCAAACTAACCCAAACTAACCAAACCTAACCTAACCTAACCTAACCTAACCTAACCCAACCCAACCTAACCTAACCTAACCTAACGTAACCTAACCTAACCTAACCTAACCTAACCCAACCCAACCCAACCTAACCTAACCTAACCTAACCTAACCTAACCTAACCAAACCTAACCTATACTAACCTAACCTAACCTAACCTAACCTAACCTAACCTAACATAACCTAACCCAACCTAACGTAACCTAACCTAACCTAACCTAACCCAACCTAACCTAACCTAACCTAACTTAACCTAACCTAACCTAACCTAACCGAACCTACCCTAACTTAACCTAACCTAACCTAAGCTAACCCAACCTAACCTAACCTAACCTAACCTAAGCCAACTTAACCTAACCTAACCCAACCTAACCTAACCTAACATAACCTACCCTAACCTAACCTAACCTAACCTAACCCAACCTAACCTAACCTAACCTAACCTAACCTAACCTAACCTATCCTTACCTAACCTAACCTAACCTAACCCAACTTAACCTAACCTAACCTAACTCAAACTAACCTAACCTAACCTAAACTAACTTAACCTAACCTAACCTAACCTAACCTAGCCTAACCTAACCTAACCTAACCTAACCCAACCTAACCAAACCTAACCTAACCTAACCTAACCCAACCTAACCTAACCTAACCTAACCTAACCTAACCTAACCCAACCTAACCAAACCTAACCTAACCTAACCTAACCTAACCTAACCGAACCTAACATAACCTAACCCATACTAACCTAACCTAACCTAACATACCCTAACCTAACCTAACCTAACCTAACCTAACCTAACCTAACCTAACCCAACCTAACCTAACCTAACCTAACATACCCTAACCTAACCTAACCTAACTTAACCTAACCCAACCTAACCTAACCTAACCTAACCTAACCTAACCTAACCCAACCTAACCTAACCTAACCTATCCTAATCTAACCTAACCTAACCCAACCTAACCTAACCTTACCTAACCTAACCTAACTTAACCTAACCTAACCTAACCTAACCTAACCCAACCTTACCTAACCTAACCTAACCCAACCTAACCTAACCTAACCTAACCTAACCAAACCTACCCTAACTTAACCTAACCTAACCTAACCTAACCCAACCTAACCTAACCTAACCTAACCTAACCCAACTTAACCTAACCTAACCCAACCAAACCTAACCTAACATAACCTAACCTAACCTAACCTAACCTAACCCAACCTATTCTAACCTAACCCAAACTAACCTAACCTAACCTAACCTAACCTAACCTACCCTAACCCAACCTAACCCAACCTAACCTAACCTAACCTAACTTAACCTAACCTAACCTAACCCAACTTAACCTAACCTAACCTAACTCAAACTAACCTAACCTAACCTAAACTAACTTAACCTAACCAAACCTAACCTAGCCAAACCTAACCTAACCTAACCTAACTTAACCTAACCTAACCTAACCTAACCTAAGCTAACCTAACCTAACCTAACCTAACCTAACTTAACCTAACCTAACCTAACCTAACCTAACCTAATCTAACCCAACCTAACCTAACCTAACCTAACCTAACTTTACCTAACCTAACCTAACCTAACCCAACCTAACCTAACCTAACCTAACTCAAACTAACCTAACCTAACCTAACCTAACTTAACCTAACCTAACCTAACCTAACCGAACCTAACCTAACCTAACCTAACCCAACCTAACCTAACTTAACCTAACCTAACCTAACCTAACCTAACCTAACCTAACCTAACCTAACCTAACTTAACCTAACCTAACCTAACCTAACCTAACCTAACTCAAACTAACCTAACCTAACCTAACCTAACCTAACCTAACTTAACCTAACCTAACCTAACCAAACCTAACCTTACCTAACCTAACCTAACCTAACCTAACCCAACCTAACCTAACCTAACCTAACTCAAACTAACCTAACCTAACCTAACCTAACTTAACCTAACCTACCCTAACCCAACCTAACCTAACCTAACCAAACCTAACCTTACCTAACCTAACCTAACCTAACCTAACCTAACCTAACCTAACTCAAACTAACCTAACCTAACCTAACCTAACCTAACCTAAGCTAACCTAACCTAACCTAACTTACCCTAACCTAACCTAACCTAACCTAACCTAACGTAACCTAACCTAACCCAACCTAACCTAACCTAACCTAACTCAAACTAACCTAACCTAACCTAACCTAACTTAACCTAACCTAACCAAACCTAACCTAACCTAACCTAACCTAACCCAACCTACCCTAACCTAACCTAACCTAACCTAACCCAACCTACCCAAACCTAACCTAACCTAACCTAACCTAACCTAACCTAACCGAACCTTACCTAACCTAACCTAACCTAGGCAACTTTCACAACTTGTAGCTCAAAAACTGGGCTACTTTCGCTACTAGTAACGTAGAAATTGGGCTACTTATGCTACTAGTAGCCTCAAAATTGGGCTACTTTCGCTAGTAGTAGCCCAAAAATTGGGCTATTTTTGGTACTAGTAGCCCAAATTAGACTACTTATAGCCCAAATTTTGGGCTACTTTCGCTACTAGTAGCCCAAAATTGGGCTACCTTCGCCACTAGTAGCCCAAAAATTCGGCTACTTTCGCTACTAGTAGCACGAAATTGGGCTACTTATACAAAAAAATGGGCTACTTTCGCTACTAGTAGCGCAAAAATTTGGCAAACTAATCTAACCTTACCTAACCTAACCTAACCTAACCTAACCTAACCGAACCTAACATAACCTAACCCATACTAACCTAACCTAACCTAACCTAACCTAACCTAACTTAACCTAACCCAAACTAACCTAACCTAACCTAACCTAACCTAACCTAACATAACCTAACCTAACCTAACCTAACCTAACCCAACCTAACCTAATCTAACCTATCCTAATCTAACCTAACCTAACCCAACCTAACCTACCCTAACTTAACCTAACCTAACCTAACCTAACCCAACCTAACCTAACCTAACCTAACCTAAGCCAACTTAACCTAACCTAACCCAACCTAACCTAACCTAACATAACCTAACCTAACCTAACCTAACCCAACCTAACCTAACCTAACCTAACCTAACCTAACTTTACCTAACCTAACCTAACCTAACCCAACTTAACCTAACCTAACCTAACTCAAACTAACCTAACCTAACCTAAACTAACTTAACCTAACCTAACCTAACCTAACCAAACCGAACCTAACCTAACCTAACCTAACTTAACCTAACCTAACCTAACCTAACCTAACCTAAGCTAACCTAACCTAACCTAACTTAACCTAACCTAACCTAACCTAACCTAACCTAACCTAACCTAACTTAACATAACCTAACCTAACCTAACCTAATCTAACCCAGCCTAACCTAACCTAACCTAACCTAACCTAACCTTACCTAACCTAACCTAACCTAACCCAACCTAACCTAACCTAACCTAACTCAAACTAACCTAACCTAACCTAACCTAACTTAACCTAACCTAACCTAACCTAACCTAACCGAACCTAACCTAACCTAACCTAACCTAACCTAACTCAAACTAACCTAACCTAACCTAACTTAACCTAACCTAACCTAACTTAACCTAACCTAACCTAACCTAACCTAACCTAACATAACCTAACCTTACCTAACCTAACCTAACCCAACCTAACCTAACCCAACCTAACCTAACCTAACCTAACCTAACCTAACCTTACGTAACCTAACCTAACCCAACCTAACCTAACCTAACCTAACTCAAACTAACCTAACCTAACCTAACCTAACCTAACCTAACTAAACCTAACCTAACCTAGCCAAACCTAACCTAACCTAACCTAACCTAACCCAACCTACCCTAACCTAACCTAACCCAACCTAACCTAACCTAACAAATCCTAACCTAACCTAACCCAACCTAACCTAACCTAACCTAACCTAACCTAACCCAACCTAACCTAACCTAACCTAACCTAACCTAACATATCCTAACCAAACGTGACCTAACTAACCCTAACCAAACCTAACCCAACCTAACCTAACGTAACCTAACCTAACCTAACCTTACCTAACCTAACGTAACCTAACCCAACCTAACATAACCTAACCCAAACTAACCCAAACTAACCAAACCTAACCTAACCTAACCTAACCTAACCAAACCCAACCCAACCTAACCTAACCTAACCTAACGTAACCTAACCTAACCTAACCTAACCCAACCCAACCCAACCTAACCTAACCTAACCTAACCTAACCTAACCTAACCAAACCTAACCTATACTAACCTAACCTAACCTAACCTAACCTAACCTAACATAACCTAACCCAACCTAACGTAACCTAACCTAACCTAACCTAACCTAACCCAACCTAACCTAACCTAACCTAACCTAACTTAACCTAACCTAACCTAACCTAACCGAACCTACCCTAACTTAACCTAACCTAACCTAAGCCAACCCAACCTAACCTAACCTAACCTAACATAAGCCAACTTAACCTAACCTAACCCAACCTAACCTAACCTAACATAACCTACCCTAACCTAACCTAACCTAACCTAACCCAACCTAACCTAACCTAACCTAACCTAACCTATCCTTACCTAACCTAACCTAACCTAACCCAACTTAACCTAACCTAACCTAACTCAAACTAACCTAACCTAACCTAAACTAACTTAACCTAACCTAACCTAACCTAACCTAGCCTAACCTAACCTAACCTAACCTAACCCAACCTAACCAAACCTAACCTAACCTAACCTAACCTAACCCAACCTAACCAAACCTAACCTAACCTAACCTAACCTAACCTAACCCAACCTAACCAAACCTAACCTAACCTAACCTAACCTAACCTAACCGAACCTAACATAACCTAACCCATACTAACCTAACCTAACCTAACATACCCTAACCTAACCTAACCTAACCTAACCTAACCTAACCTAACCCAACCTAACCTAACCTAACCTAACATACCCTAACCTAACCTAACCTAACTTAACCTAACCCAACCTAACCTAACCTAACCTAACCTAACCTAACCTAACCTAACCCAACCTAACCTAACCTAACCTATCCTAATCTAACCTAACCTAACCCAACCTAACCTACCCTAACCTAACCTAACCTAACTTAACCTAACCTAACCTAACCTAACCTAACCCAACCTTACCTAACCTAACCTAACCCAACCTAACCTAACCTAACCTAACCTAACCAAACCTACCCTAACTTAACCTAACCTAACCTAACCTAACCCAACCTAACCTAACCTAACCTAACCTAACCCAACTTAACCTAACCTAACCCAACCAAACCTAACCTAACATAACCTAACCTAACCTAACCTAACCCAACCTATTCTAACCTAACCCAAACTAACCTAACCTAACCTAACCTAACCTACCCTAACCCAACCTAACCCAACCTAACCTAACCTAACCTAACCTAACCTAACCTAACCCAACTTAACCTAACCTAACCTAACTCAAACTAACCTAACCTAACCTAAACTAACTTAACCTAACCAAACCTAACCTAGCCAAACCTAACCTAACCTAACCTAACTTAACCTAACCTAACCTAACCTAACCTAACCTAAGCTAACCTAACCTAACCTAACCTAACTTAACCTAACCTAACCTAACCTAACCTAACCTAATCTAACCCAACCTAACCTAACCTAACCTAACCTAACCTAACCTAACTTTACCTAACCTAACCTAACCTAACCCAACCTAACCTAACCTAACCTAACCTAACTCAAACTAACCTAACCTAACCTAACCTAACCTAACTTAACCTAACCTAACCTAACCTAACCGAACCTAACCTAACCTAACCTAACCCAACCTAACCTAACTTAACCTAACCTAACCTAACCTAACCTAACCTAACCAAACCTAACTTAACCTAACCTAACCTAACCTAACCTAACCTAACTCAAACTAACCTAACCTAACCTAACCTAACCTAACCTAACCTAACTTAACCTAACCTAACCTAACCAAACCTAACCTTACCTAACCTAACCTAACCCAACCTAACCTAACCTAACCTAACTCAAACTAACCTAACCTAACCTAACCTAACCTAACCTAAGCTAACCTAACCTAACCTAACTTACCCTAACCTAACCTAACCTAACCTAACCTAACCTAACGTAACCTAACCTAACCCAACCTAACCTAACCTAACCTAACTCAAACTAACCTAACCTAACCTAACCTAACTTAACCTAACCTAACCAAACCTAACCTAACCTAACCTAACCTAACCCAACCTACCCTAACCTAACCTAACCTAACCTAACCCAACCTACCCAAACCTAACCTAACCTAACCTAACCTAACCTAACCGAACCTTACCTAACCTAACCTAACCTAGGCAACTTTCACAACTTGTAGCTCAAAAACTGGGCTACTTTCGCTACTAGTAACGTAGAAATTGGGCTACTTATGCTACTAGTAGCCTCAAAATTGGGCTACTTTCGCTAGTAGTAGCCCAAAAATTGGGCTACTTTTGGTACTAGTAGCCCAAATTAGACTACTTATAGCCCAAATTTTGGGCTACTTTCGCTACTAGTAGCCCAAAATTGGGCTACCTTCGCCACTAGTAGCCCAAAAATTCGGCTACTTTCGCTACTAGTAGCACGAAATTGGGCTACTTATACAAAAAAATGGGCTACTTTCGCTAATAGTAGCGCAAAAATTTGGCAAACTAATCTAACCTTACCTAACCTAACCTTACCTAACCTAACCTAACCTAACCTGACCTGACCTAACCTAACCTAACCTAACCTTACCAAACCTAACCTCACTTAACCTAACCTAACCTAACCCATTGTAATCTAACCTAACCTAACCTAACCTAACCTAACCTAACCTAACCCAACCTAACCTAACCTTACCCAAACTAACCTCACCTAACCCAACCTAACCTAACCTAACCTAACCTAACCTAACCTAACCTAACTCAAACTAACCTAACCTAACCTAACCTAACTCAAACTAACCTAATCTAACCTAACCTAACCTAACCTATCCTAACCAAACGTGACCAAACCTAACCTAACCTAACCTAACCTAACCCAACCTAACCTAACTTAACCTAACCTAACCTAACCTAACCTAACCTAACCCAACCTAACCTAACCTAACCTAACCTAACCTAACCCAAACTAACCCAAACTAACCTAACCTAACCTTACCTAACCTAACCCAACCTAACCTAACCTAACCTAACCTAACCTAACCTATCCTAATCTAACCTAACCTAACCTAACCTAACCTAACCTAACCTTACCTAACCTAACCCAACCTAACAATAACCTAACGTAACCTAACCTAACCTAACCTAACCGAACCTAACATAACCTAACCCATACTAACCTAACCTAACCTAACCTAACCTAACCTAACCTAACTTAACCTAACCCAAACTAACCTAACCTAACCTAACCTAACCTAACCTAACATAACCTAACCTAACCTAACCTAACCTAACCCAACCTAACCTAATCTAACCTATCCTAATCTAACCTAACCTAACCCAACCTAACCTACCCTAACTTAACCTAACCTAACCTAACCTAACCTAACCCAACCTAACCTAACCTAACCTAACCTAAGCCAACTTAACCTAACCTAACCCAACCTAACCTAACCTAACATAACCTAACCTAACCTAACCTAACCTAACCTAACCAAACCTAACCTAACCTAACCTAACCTAACCTAACCTAACTTAACTTTACCTAACCTAACCTAACCTAACCCAACTTAACCTAACCTAACCTAACTCAAACTAACCTAACCTAACCTAAACTAACTTAACCTAACCTAACCTAACCAAACCGAACCTAACCTAACCTAACCTAACTTAACCTAACCTAACCTAACCTAACCTAACCTAACCTAAGCTAACCTAACCTAACCTAACTTAACCTATCCTAACCTAACCTAACCTAACTTAACATAACCTAACCTAACCTAACCTAATCTAACCCAGCCTAACCTAACCTAACCTAACCTAACCTTACCTAACCTAACCTAACCTAACCCAACCTAACCTAACCTAACTCAAACTAACCTAACCTAACTTAACCTAACCTAACCTAACCTAACCGAACCTAACCTAACCTAACCTAACCTAACCTAACTCAAACTAACCTAACCTAACCTAACCTAACTTAACCTAACCTAACCTAACCTAAGTTAACCTAACCTAACCTAACCTAACCTAACCTAACATAACCTAACCTTACCTAACCTAACCTAACCCAACCTAACCTAACCTAACCTAACTCAAACGAACCTAACCTAACCTAACCTAACCTAACCTAACCTAACTTAACCTAACCTAACCTAACCTAACCTAACCTAACCTAACCTAACCCAACCTAACCTAACCTAACCTAACCTAACCTTACGTAACCTAACCTAACCCAACCTAACCTAACCTAACCTAACTCAAACTAACCTAACCTAACCTAACCTAACCTAACCTAACCTAACTAAACCTAACCTAACCTAACCAAACCTAACCTAACCTAACCTAACCCAACCTACCCTAACCTAACCTAACCTAACCCAACCTAACCTAACCTAACAAATCCTAACCTAACCTAACCCAACCTAACCTAATCTAACCTAACCTAACCTAACCGAACCTTACCTAACCTAACCTAACCTAGGCAACTTTCACAACTTGTAGCTCAAAAACTGGGCTACTTTCGCTACTAGTAACGTAGAAATTGGGCTACTTATGCTACTAGTAGCCTCAAAATTGGGCTACTTTCGCTAGTAGTAGCCCAAAAATTGGGCTACTTTTGCTACTAGTAGCCCAAATTAGTCTACTTATAGCCCAAATTTTGGGCTACTTTCGCTACTAGTAGCCCAAAATTGGGCTACCTTCGCCACTAGTAGCCCAAAAATTCGGCTACTTTCGCTACTAGTAGCACGAAATTGGGCTACTTATACAAAAAAATGGGCTACTTTCGCTACTAGTAGCGCAAAAATTTGGCAAACTAATCTAACCTTACCTAACCTAACCTTACCAAACCTAACCTAACCTGACCTGACCTAACCTAACCTAACCTAACCTTACCAAACCTAACCTCACTTAACCTAACCTAACCTAACCCATTGTAATCTAACCTAACCTAACCTAACCTAACCTAACCCAACCTAACCTTACCCAAACTAACCTCACCTAACCCAACCTAACCTAACCTAACCTAACCTAACCTAACCTAACCTAACTCAAACTAACCTAACCTAACCTAACCTAACCTAACTCAAACTAACCTAATCTAACCTAACCTAACCTAACCTAACCTATCCTAACCAAACGTGACCAAACCTAACCTAACCTAACCTAACCTAACCCAACCTAACCTAACTTAACCTAACCTAACCTAACCTAACCTAACCTAACCTAACCCAACCTAACCTAACCTAACCTAACCTAACCTAACCCAAACTAACCCAAACTAACCTAACCTAACCTTACCTAACCTAACCCAACCTAACCTAACCTAACCTAACCTAACATAACCTAACCTAACCTAACCTAACCTAACCTAACCTAACCTAACCTAACCTAACCTAACCGAACCTAACATAACCTAACCCATACTAACCTAACCTAACCTAACCTAACCTAACCTAACCTAACCTAACCTAACCTAACCTAACTTAACCTAACCCAAACTAACCTAACCTAACCCAACCTAACCTACCCTAACTTAACCTAACCTAACCTAACCTAACCCAACCTAACCTAACCTAACCTAACCTAAGCCAACTTAACCTAACCTAACCCAACCTAACCTAACATAACCTAACCTAACCTAACCTAACCTAACCTAACCCAACCTAACCTAACCTAACCTAACCTAACCTAACTTTACCTAACCTAACCTAACCTAACCCAACTTAACCTAACCTAACCTAACTCAAACTAACCTAACCTAACCTAAACTAACTTAACCTAACCTAACCTAACCTAACCAAACCGAACCTAACCTAACCTAACCTAACTTAACCTAACCTAACCTAACCTAAGCTAACCTAACCTAACCTAACTTAACCTAACCTAACCTAACCTAACCTAACCTAACTTAACATAACCTAACCTAACCAAACCTAACCTAATCTAACCCAGCCTAACCTAACCTAACCTAACCTTACCTAACCTAACCTAACCCAACCTAACCTAACCTAACCTAACTCAAACTAACCTAACCTAACCTAACCTAACTTAACCTAACCTAACCTAACCTAACCTAACCTAACCTAACCTAACCTAACTCAAACTAACCTAACCTAACCTAACCTAACTTAACCTAACCTAACCTAACTTAACCTAACCTAACCTAACCTAACCTAACCTAACATAACCTAACCTTACCTAACCTAACCTAACCCAACCTAACCTAACCTAACCTAACTCAAACGAACCTAACCTAACCTAACCTAACCTAACCTAACCTAACCTAACCTAACTTAACCTAACCTAACCTAACCTAACCTAACCTAACCTAACCTAACCTAACCCAACCTAACCTAACCTAACTCAAACTAACCTAACCTAACCTAACCTAACTCAAACTAGCCTAATCTAACCTAACCTAACCTATCCTAACCAAACGTGACCAAACCTAACCTAACCTAACCTAACCCAACCTAACCTAACTTAACCTAACCTAACCTAACCTAACCTAACCCAACCTAACCTAACCTAACCTAACCTAACCCAAACTAACCCAAACTAACCTAACCTAACCTTACCTAACCTAACCCAACCTAACCTAACCTAACCTAACATAACCTAACCTAACCTAACCTAACCTAACCTAACATAACCTAACCTAACCTACCCGAACCTAACATAACCTAACCCATACTAACCTAACCTAACCTAACCTAACCTAACCTAACTTAACCTAACCCAAACTAACCTAACCTAACCTAACCTAACCTAACATAACCTAACCTAACCTAACCTAACCTAACCTAACCCAACCTAACCTAATCTAACCTATCCTAATCTAACCTAACCTAACCCAACCTAACCTACCCTAACTTAACCTAACCTAACCTAACCTAACCCAACCTAACCTAACCTAACCTAAGCCAACTTAACCTAACCTAACCCAACCTAACCTAACCTAACATAACCTAACCTAACCTAACCTAACTCAAACTAACCTAACCTAACCTAAACTAACTTAACCTAACCTAACCTAACCAAACCGAACCTAACCTAACCTAACTTAACCTAACCTAACCTAACCTAACCTAAGCTAACCTAACCTAACCTAACTTAACCTAACCTAACCTAACCTAACCTAACCTAACCTAACCTAACTTAACATAACCTAACCTAATCTAACCCAGCCTAACCTAACCTAACCTTACCTAACCTAACCTAACCTAACTCAACCTAACCTAACCTAACCTAACTCAAACTAACCTAACCTAACCTAAACTAACTTAACCTAACCTAACCTAACCAAACCGAACCTAACCTAACCTAACCTAACCTAACCTAACTTAACCTAACCTAACCTAACCTAACCTAAGCTAACCTAACCTAACCTAACCTAACCTAACCTAACTTAACCTAACCTAACCTAACCTAACCTAACCTAACCGAACCTAACCTAACCTAACCTAACCTAACTCAAACTAACCTAACCTAACCTAACCTAACTTAACCTAACCTAACCTAACTTAACCTAACCTAACCTAACCTAACCTAACATAACCTAACCTTACCTAACCTAACCTAACCCAACCTAACCTAACCTAACCTAACTCAAACGAACCTAACCTAACCTAACCTAACCTAACCTAACCTAACTTAACCTAACCTAACCTAACCTAACCTAACCCAACCTAACCTAACCTAACCTAACCTAACCTTACGTAACCTAACCTAACCCAACCTAACCTAACCTAACCTAACTCAAACTAACCTAACCTAACCTAACCTAACCTAACCTAACTAAACCTAACCTAACCTAACCAAACCTAACCTAACCTAACCTAACCCAACCTACCCTAACCTAACCTAACCTAACCCAACCTAACCTAACCTAACAAATCCTAACCTAACCTAACCCAACCTAACCTAACCTAACCTAACCTAACCTAACCTAACCGAACCTTACCTAACCTAACCTAACCTAGGCAACTTTCACAACTTGTAGCTCAAAAACTGGGCTACTTTCGCTACTAGTAACGTAGAAATTGGGCTACTTATGCTACTAGTAGCCTCAAAATTGGGCTACTTTCGCTAGTAGTAGCCCAAAAATTGGGCTACTTTTGCTACTAGTAGCCCAAATTAGACTACTTATAGCCCAAATTTTGGGCTACTTTCGCTACTAGTAGCCCAAAATTGGGCTACCTTCGCCACTAGTAGCCCAAAAATTCGGCTACTTTCGCTACTAGTAGCACGAAATTGGGCTCCTTATACAAAAAAATGGGCTACTTTCGCTACTAGCAGCGCAAAAATTTGGCAAACTAATCTAACCTTACCTAACCTAACCTTACCAAACCTAACCTAACCTGACCTGACCTAACCTAACCTAACCTAACCTTACCAAACCTAACCTCACTTAACCTAACCTAACCTAACCCATTGTAATCTAACCTAACCTAACCTAACCTAACCTAACCTAAACTAACCTAACCCAACCTAACCTTATCCAAACTAACCTCACCTAACCCAACCTAACCTAACCTAACCTAACCTAACCTAACTCAAACTAACCTAACCTAACCTAACCTAACCTAACCTAACTCAAACTAACCTAATCTAACCTAACCTAACCTAACCTAACCTATCCTAACCAAACGTGACCAAACCTAACCTAACCTAACCTAACATAACCTAACCTAACCTAACCTAACCTAACCTAACCTAACCTAACCCAACCTAACCTAATCTAACCTATCCTAATCTAACCTAACCCAACCTAACCTACCCTAACTTAACCTAACCTAACCTAACCCAACCTAACCTAACCTAACCTAACCTAAGCCAACTTAACCTAACCTAACCCAACCTAACCTAACCTAACATAACCTAACCTAACCTAACCTAACCTAACCTAACCCAACCTAACCTAACCTAACCTAACCTAACCTAACTTTACCTAACCTAACCTAACCTAACCCAACTTAACCTAACCTAACCTAACTCAAACTAACCTAACCTAACCTAAACTATCTTAACCTAACCTAACCTAACCTAACCTAACCAAACCGAACCTAACCTAACCTAACCTAACTTAACCTAACCTAACCTAACCTAAGCTAACCTAACCTAACCTAACCTAACTTAACCTAACCTAACCTAACCTAACCTAACCTAACTTAACATAACCTAACCTAACCTAACCTAATCTAACCCAGCCTAACCTAACCTAACCTAACCTTACCTAACCTAACCTAACCTAACCCAACCTAACCTAACCTAACTCAAACTAACCTAACCTAACCTAACCTAACTTAACCTAACCTAACCTAACCTAACCTAACCTAACCTAACCTAACTCAAACTAACCTAACCTAACCTAACCTAACTTAACCTAACCTAACCTAACTTAACCTAACCTAACCTAACCTAACCTAACCTAACATAACCTAACCTTACCTAACCTAACCTAACCCAACCTAACCTAACCTAACCTAACCTAACCCAACCTAACCTAACCTAACCTAACCTAACCTAACCTAACCTAACCTAACCTAACCTAACTTAACCTAACCTAACCTAACCTAACCTAACCCAACCTAACCTAACCTAACCTAACTCAAACTAACCTAACCTAACCTAACCTAACTCAAACTAACCTAATCTAACCTAACCTAACCTAACCTATCCTAACCAAACGTGACCAAACCTAACCTAACCTAACCTAACCTAACCCAACCTAACCTAACCCAACCTAACCTAACTTAACCTAACCTAACCTAACCTAACCTAACCTAACCCAACCTAACCTAACCTAACCTAACCTAACCTAACCCAAACTAACCCAAACTAACCTAACCTAACCTTACCTAACCTACCCCAACCTAACCTAACCTAACATAACCTAACCTAACCTAACCTAACATAACCTAACCTAACCTAACCTAACCGAACCTAACATAACCTAACCCATACTAACCTAACCTAACCTAACCTAACCTAACTTAACCTAACCCAAACTAACCTAACCTAACCTAACCTAACCTAACCTAACCTAACATAACCTAACCTAACCTAACCTAACCTAACCCAACCTAACCTAATCTAACCTATCCTAATCTAACCTAACCTAACCCAACCTAACCTACCCTAACTTAACCTAACCTAACCTAACCTAACCTAACCCAACCTAACCTAACCTAACCTAAGCCAACTTAACCTAACCTAACCCAACCTAACCTAACCTAACATAACCTAACCTAACCTAACCTAACCTAACCTAACTAAACCTAACCTAACCTAACCAAACCTAACCTAACCTAACCTAACCCAACCTACCCTAACCTAACCTAACCTAACCCAACCTAACCTAACCTAACAAATCCTAACCTAACCTAACCCAACCTAACCTAATCTAACCTAACCTAACCTAACCGAACCTTACCTAACCTAACCTAACCTAGGCAACTTTCACAACTTGTAGCTCAAAAACTGGGCTACTTTCGCTACTAGTAACGTAGAAATTGGGCTACTTATGCTACTAGTAGCCTCAAAATTGGGCTACTTTCGCTAGTAGTAGCCCAAAAATTGGGCTACTTTTGCTACTAGTAGCCCAAATTAGTCTACTTATAGCCCAAATTTTGGGCTACTTTCGCTACTAGTAGCCCAAAATTGGGCTACCTTCGCCACTAGTAGCCCAAAAATTCGGCTACTTTCGCTACTAGTAGCACGAAATTGGGCTACTTATACAAAAAAATGGGCTACTTTCGCTACTAGTAGCGCAAAAATTTGGCAAACTAATCTAACCTTACCTAACCTAACCTTACCAAACCTAACCTAACCTGACCTGACCTAACCTAACCTAACCTAACCTTACCAAACCTAACCTCACTTAACCTAACCTAACCTAACCCATTGTAATCTAACCTAACCTAACCTAACCTAACCTAACCTAACCCAACCTAACCTTACCCAAACTAACCTCACCTAACCCAACCTAACCTAACCTAACCTAACCTAACCTAACCTAACCTAACTCAAACTAACCTAACCTAACCTAACCTAACCTAACTCAAACTAACCTAATCTAACCTAACCTAACCTAACCTAACCTATCCTAACCAAACGTGACCAAACCTAACCTAACCTAACCTAACCTAACCCAACCTAACCTAACTTAACCTAACCTAACCTAACCTAACCTAACCTAACCTAACCCAACCTAACCTAACCTAACCTAACCTAACCTAACCCAAACTAACCCAAACTAACCTAACCTAACCTTACCTAACCTAACCCAACCTAACCTAACCTAACCTAACCTAACATAACCTAACCTAACCTAACCTAACCTAACCTAACCTAACCTAACCTAACCGAACCTAACATAACCTAACCCATACTAACCTAACCTAACCTAACCTAACCTAACCTAACCTAACTTAACCTAACCCAAACTAACCTAACCTTAATCCAACCTAACCTACCCTAACTTAACCTAACCTAACCTAACCTAACCCAACCTAACCTAACCTAACCTAACCTAAGCCAACTTAACCTAACCTAACCCAACCTAACCTAACCTAACATAACCTAACCTAACCTAACCTAACCTAACCTAACCTAACCCAACCTAACCTAACCTAACCTAACCTAACCTAACTTTACCTAACCTAACCTAACCTAACCCAACTTAACCTAACCTAACCTAACTCAAACTAACCTAACCTAACCTAAACTAACTTAACCTAACCTAACCTAACCTAACCAAACCGAACCTAACCTAACCTAACCTAACTTAACCTAACCTAACCTAACCTAAGCTAACCTAACCTAACCTAACTTAACCTAACCTAACCTAACCTAACCTAACCTAACTTAACATAACCTAACCTAACCAAACCTAACCTAATCTAACCCAGCCTAACCTAACCTAACCTAACCTTACCTAACCTAACCTAACCTAACCCAACCTAACCTAACCTAACCTAACTCAAACTAACCTAACCTAACCTAACCTAACTTAACCTAACCTAACCTAACCTAACCTAACCTAACTCAAACTAACCTAACCTAACCTAACCTAACTTAACCTAACCTAACCTAACTTAACCTAACCTAACCTAACCTAACCTAACCTAACATAACCTAACCTTACCTAACCTAACCTAACCCAACCTAACCTAACCTAACCTAACTCAAACGAACCTAACCTAACCTAACCTAACCTAACCTAACCTAACCTAACCTAACTTAACCTAACCTAACCTAACCTAACCTAACCTAACCTAACCTAACCTAACCTAACCCAACCTAACCTAACCTAACTCAAACTAACCTAACCTAACCTAACCTAACTCAAACTAGCCTAATCTAACCTAACCTAACCTATCCTAACCAAACGTGACCAAACCTAACCTAACCTAACCTAACCTAACCCAACCTAACCTAACTTAACCTAACCTAACCTAACCTAACCCAACCTAACCTAACCTAACCTAACCTAACCTAACCCAAACTAACCCAAACTAACCTAACCTAACCTTACCTAACCTAACCCAACCTAACCTAACCTAACCTAACATAACCTAACCTAACCTAACCTAACCTAACATAACCTAACCTAACCTAACCGAACCTAACATAACCTAACCCATACTAACCTAACCTAACCTAACCTAACCTAACCTAACTTAACCTAACCCAAACTAACCTAACCTAACCTAACCTAACCTAACATAACCTAACCTAACCTAACCTAACCCAACCTAACCTAATCTAACCTATCCTAATCTAACCTAACCTAACCCAACCTAACCTACCCTAACTTAACCTAACCTAACCTAACCTAACCCAACCTAACCTAACCTAACCTAAGCCAACTTAACCTAACCTAACCCAACCTAACCTAACCTAACATAACCTAACCTAACCTAACCTAACTCAAACTAACCTAACCTAACCTAAACTAACTTAACCTAACCTAACCTAACCAAACCGAACCTAACCTAACCTAACTTAACCTAACCTAACCTAACCTAACCTAAGCTAACCTAACCTAACCTAACTTAACCTAACCTAACCTAACCTAACCTAACCTAACCTAACCTAACCTAACTTAACATAACCTAACCTAACCTAATCTAACCCAGCCTAACCTAACCTAACCTTACCTAACCTAACCTAACCTAACTCAACCTAACCTAACCTAACCTAACTCAAACTAACCTAACCTAACCTAAACTAACTTAACCTAACCTAACCTAACCAAACCGAACCTAACCTAACCTAACCTAACCTAACCTAACTTAACCTAACCTAACCTAACCTAACCTAACCTAAGCTAACCTAACCTAACCTAACCTAACCTAACTTAACCTAACCTAACCTAACCTAACCTAACCTAACCTAACCGAACCTAACCTAACCTAACCTAACCTAACCTAACTCAAACTAACCTAACCTAACCTAACCTAACTTAACCTAACCTAACCTAACTTAACCTAACCTAACCTAACCTAACCTAACATAACCTAACCTTACCTAACCTAACCTAACCCAACCTAACCTAACCTAACCTAACTCAAACGAACCTAACCTAACCTAACCTAACCTAACCTAACCTAACTTAACCTAACCTAACCTAACCTAACCTAACCCAACCTAACCTAACCTAACCTAACCTAACCTTACCTAACCTAACCTAACCCAACCTAACCTAACCTAACCTAACTCAAACTAACCTAACCTAACCTAACCTAACCTAACCTAACTAAACCTAACCTAACCTAACCAAACCTAACCTAACCTAACCTAACCCAACCTACCCTAACCTAACCTAACCTAACCCAACCTAACCTAACCTAACAAATCCTAACCTAACCTAACCCAACCTAACCTAACCTAACCTAACCTAACCTAACCTAACCGAACCTTACCTAACCTAACCTAACCTAGGCAACTTTCACAACTTGTAGCTCAAAAACTGGGCTACTTTCGCTACTAGTAACGTAGAAATTGGGCTACTTATGCTACTAGTAGCCTCAAAATTGGGCTACTTTCGCTAGTAGTAGCCCAAAAATTGGGCTACTTTTGCTACTAGTAGCCCAAATTAGACTACTTATAGCCCAAATTTTGGGCTACTTTCGCTACTAGTAGCCCAAAATTGGGCTACCTTCGCCACTAGTAGCCAAAAAATTCGGCTACTTTCGCTACTAGTAGCACGAAATTGGGCTACTTATACAAAAAAATGGGCTACTTTCGCTACTAGTAGCCCAAAAATTTGGCAAACTAATCTAACCTAACCTAACCTAACCTAACATAACCTAACCTAACCTAACCTAACCTAACCTAACCTAACCTAACCTAACCCAACCTAACCTAATCTAACCTATCCTAATCTAACCTAACCCAACCTAACCTACCCTAACTTAACCTAACCTAAGCTAACCCAACCTAACCTAACCTAACCTAACCTAAGCCAACTTAACCTAACCTAACCCAACCTAACCTAACCTAACATAACCTAACCTAACCTAACCTAACCTAACCTAACCCAACCTAACCTAACCTAACCTAACCTAACCTAACTTTACCTAACCTAACCTAACCTAACCCAACTTAACCTAACCTAACCTAACTCAAACTAACCTAACCTAACCTAAACTATCTTAACCTAACCTAACCTAACCTAACCAAACCGAACCTAACCTAACCTAACCTAACTTAACCTAACCTAACCTAACCTAACCTAAGCTAACCTAACCTAACCTAACCTAACTTAACCTAACCTAACCTAACCTAACCTAACCTAACCTAACTTAACATAACCTAACCTAACCTAACCTAATCTAACCAAGCCTAACCTAACCTAACCTAACCTTACCTAACCTAACCTAACCTAACCCAACCTAACCTAACCTAACTCAAACTAACCTCACCTAACCTGACCTAACTTAACCTAACCTAACCTAACCTAACCTAACCTAACCTAACCTAACTCAAACTAACCTAACCTAACCTAACCTAACTTAACCTAACCTAACCTAACTTAACCTAACCTAACCTAACCTAACCTAACCTAACATAACCTAACCTTACCTAACCTAACCTAACCCAACCTAACCTAACCTAACCTAACCTAACCCAACCTAACCTAACCTAACCTAACCTAACCTAACCTAACCTAACCTAACCTAACTTAACCTAACCTAACCTAACCTAACCTAACCCAACCTAACCTAACCTAACTCAAACTAACCTAACCTAACCTAACCTAACTCAAACTAACCTAATCTAACCTAACCTAACCTAACCTATCCTAACCAAACGTGACCAAACCTAACCTAACCTAACCTAACCTAACCCAACCTAACCTAACTTAACCTAACCTAACCTAACCTAACCTAACCTAACCCAACCTAACCTAACCTAACCTAACCTAGCCTAACCCAAACTAACCCAAACTAACCTAACCTAACCTTACCTAACCTAACCCAACCTAACCTAACCTAACATAACCTAACCTAACCTAACCTAACCTAACATAACCTAACCTAACCTAACCTAACCGAACCTAACATAACCTAACCCATACTAACCTAACCTAACCTAACCTAACCTAACTTAACCTAACCCAAACTAACCTAACCTAACCTAACCTAACCTAACCTAACCTAACCTAACCTAACCTAACCTAACCCAACCTAACCTAATCTAACCTATCCTAATCTAACCTAACCTAACCCAACCTAACCTACCCTAACTTAACCTAACCTAACCTAACCTAACCCAACCTAACCTAACCTAACCTAAGCCAACTTAACCTAACCTAACCCAACCTAACCTAACCTAACATAACCTAACCTAACCTAACCTAACCTAACCCAACCTAACCTAACCTAACCTAACCTAACCTAACTTAACTTTACCTAACCTAACCTAACCTAACCCACCTTAACCTAACCTAACCTAACTCAAACTAACCTAACCTAACCTAAACTAACTTAACCTAACCTAACCTAACCAAACCGAACCTAACCTAACCTAACTTAACCTAACCTAACCTAACCTAACCTAACCTAAGCTAACCTAACCTAACCTAACTTAACCTAACCTAACCTAACCTAACCTAACCTAACCTAACTTAACATAACCTAACCTAACCTAACCTAATCTAACCCAGCCTAACCTAACCTAACCTAACCTAACCTTACCTAACCTAACCTAACCTAACTCAACCTAACCTAACCTAACCTAACTCAAACTAACCTAACCTAACCTAAACTAACTTAACCTAACCTAACCTAACCTAACCTAAGCTAACCTAACCTAACCTAACCTAACCTAACCTAACCTAACCTAACTTAACCTAACCTAACCTAACCTAACCTAACCTAACCTAACCTAACCTAACCGAACCTAACCTAACCTAACCTAACCTAACCTAACTCAAACTAACCTAACCTAACCTAACCTAACTTAACCTAACCTAACCTAACTTAACCTAACCTAACCTAACCTAACCTAACATAACCTAACCTTACCTAACCTAACCTAACCCAACCTAACCTAACCTAACCTAACTCAAACGAACCTAACCTAACCTAACCTAACCTAACCTAACTTAACCTAACCTAACCTAACCTAACCTAACCCAACCTAACCTAACCTAACCTAACCTAACCTTACGTAACCTAACCTAACCCAACCTAACCTAACCTAACCTAACTCAAACTAACCTAACCTAACCTAACCTAACCTAACTAAACCTAACCTAACCTAACCAAACCTAACCTAACCTAACCTAACCCAACCTACCCTAACCTAACCTAACCTAACCCAACCTAACCTAACCTAACAAATCCTAACCTAACCTAACCCAACCTAACCTAACCTAACCTAACCGAACCTTACCTAACCTAACCTAACCTAGGCAACTTTCACAACTTGTAGCTCAAAAACTGGGCTACTTTCGCTACTAGTAACGTAGAAATTGGGCTACTTATGCTACTAGTAGCCTCAAAATTGGGCTACTTTCGCTAGTAGTAGCCCAAAAATTGGGCTACTTTTGCTACTAGTAGCCCAAATTAGACTACTTCTAGCCCAAATTTTGGGCTACTTTCGCTACTAGTAGCCCAAAATTGGGCTACCTTCGCCACTAGTAGCCCAAAAATTCGGCTACTTTCGCTACTAGTAGCACGAAATTGGGCTACTTATACAAAAAAATGGGCTACTTTCGCTACTAGTAGCGCAAAAATTTGGCAAACTAATCTAACCTTACCTAACCTAACCTTACCAAACCTAACCTAACCTGACCTGACCTAACCTAACCTAACCTAACCTTACCAAACCTAACCTCACTTAACCTAACCTAACCTAACCCATTGTAATCTAACCTAACCTAACCTAACCTAACCTAACCTAACCTAACCCAACCTAACCTTACCCAAACTAACCTCACCTAACCCAACCTAACCTAACCTAACCTAACCTAACCTAACCTAACTCAAACTAACCTAACCTAACCTAACCTAACTCAAACTAACCTAATCTAACCTAACCTAACCTAACCTAACCTATCCTAACCAAACGTGACCAAACCTAACCTAACCTAACCTAACCTAACCCAACCTAACCTAACTTAACCTAACCTAACCTAACCTAACCTAACCTAACCTAACCCAACCTAACCTAACCTAACCTAACCTAACCTAACCCAAACTAACCTAACCTAACCTTACCTAACCTAACCCAACCTAACCTAACCTAACCTAACATAACCTAACCTAACCTAACCTAACCTAACCTAACCTAACCTAACCTAACGAAACCTAACCTAACCGAACCTAACATAACCTAACCCATACTAACCTAACCTAACCTAACCTAACCTAACCTAACCTAACCTAACCTAACTTAACCTAACCCAAACTAACCTAACCTAACCTAACCTAACCTAACATAACCTAACCTAACCTAACCTAACCTAACCTAACCCAACCTAACCTAATCTAACCTATCCTAATCTAACCTAACCCAACCTAACCTACCCTAACTTAACCTAACCTAACCTAACCTAACCCAACCTAACCTAACCTAACCTAACCTAAGCCAACTTAACCTAACCTAACCCAACCTAACCTAACCTAACATAACCTAACTTAACCTAACCTAACCTAACCTAACCAAACCGAACCTAACCTAACCTAACCTAACTTAACCTAACCTAACCTAACCTAAGCTAACCTAACCTAACCTAACCTAACTTAACCTAACCTAACCTAACCTAACCTAACATAACCTAACCTAACCTAACCTAATCTAACCCAGCCTAACCTAACCTAACCTAACCTTACCTAACCTAACCTAACCTAACCCAACCTAACCTAACCTAACCTAACTCAAACTAACCTAACCTAACCTAACCTAACTTAACCTAACCTAACCTAACCTAACCTAACCGAACCTAACCTAACCTAACCTAACCTAACCTAACCTAACTCAAACTAACCTAACCTAACCTAACCTAACTTAACCTAACCTAACCTAACTTAACCTAACCTAACCTAACCTAACCTAACCTAACCTAACATAACCTAACCTTACCTAACCTAACCTAACCCAACCTAACCTAACCTAACCTAACTCAAACGAACCTAACCTAACCTAACCTAACCTAACTTAACCTAACCTAACCTAACCTAACCTAACCTAACCTAACCCAACCTAACCTAACCTAACCTAACCTTACGTAACCTAACCTAACCCAACCTAACCTAACCTAACCTAACTCAAACTAACCTAACCTAACCTAACCTAACCTAACCTAACTAAACCTAACCTAACCTAACCAAACCTAACCTAACCTAACCTAATCCAACCTACCCTAACCTAACCTAACCTAACCTAACCTAACCTAACCTAACCTAACCCATACTAACCTAACCTAACATACCCTAACCTAACCTAACCTAACTTAACCTAACCCAACCTAACCTAACCTAACCTAACATACCCTAACCTAACCTAACCTAACTTAACCTAACCCAACCTAACCTAACCTAACCTAACCTAACCTAACCTAACCTAACCTAACCTAACCTAACCCAACCTAACCTAACCTAACCTAACCTTACGTAACCTAACCTAACCCAACCTAACCTAACCTAACCTAACTCAAACTAACCTAACCTAACCTAACCTAACCTAACCTAACTAAACCTAACCTAACCTAACCAAACCTAACCTAACCTAACCTAATCCAACCTACCCTAACCTAACCTAACCTAACCTAACCTAACCTAACCTAACCTAACCCATACTAACCTAACCTAACATACCCTAACCTAACCTAACCTAACTTAACCTAACCCAACCTAACCTAACCTAACCTAACATACCCTAACCTAACCTAACCTAACTTAACCTAACCCAACCTAACCTAACCTAACCTAACCTAACCTAACCTAACCCAACCTAACCTAACCTATCCTAATCTAACCTAACCTAACCCAACCTAACCTAACCTAACCTAACCTAACCTAACTTAACCTAACCTAACCTAACCTAACCCAACCTTACCTAACCTAACCTAACCCAACCTAACCTAACCTAACCTAACCTAACCAAACCTAACCAAACCTACCCTAACTTAACCTAACCTAACCTAACCTAACCTAACCTAACCTAACCTAACCTAACCCAACTTAACCTAACCTAACCCAACCAAACCTAACCTAACATAACCTAACCTAACCTAACCTAACCTAACCCAACCTATTCTAACCTAACCCAAACTAACCTAACCTAACCTAACCTAACCTAACCTAACCTACCCTAACCCAACCTAACCCAACCTAACCTAACCTAACCTAACCTAACCTAACCTAACCCAACTTAACCTAACCTAACCTAACTCAAACTAACCTAACCTAACCTAAACTAACTTAACCTAACCAAACCTAACCTAGCCAAACCTAACCTAACCTAACCTAACTTAACCTAACCTAACCTAACCTAACCTAACCTAAGCTAACCTAACCTAACCTAACCTAACCTAACTTAACCTAACCTAACCTAACCTAACCTAACCTAATCTAACCCAACCTAACCTAACCTAACCTAACCTAACTTTACCTAACCTAACCTAACCTAACCTAACCTAACTTAACCTAACCTAACCTAACCTAACCTAACCTAATCTAACCCAACCTAACCTAACCTAACCTAACCTAACCTAACCTAACCTAACCCAACCTAACCTAATCTAACCTATCCTAATCTAACCTAACCTAACCCAACCTAACCTACCCTAACTTAACCTAACCTAACCTAACCTAACCCAACCTAACCTAACCTAACCTAAGCCAACTTAACCTAACCTAACCCAACCTAACCTAACCTAACATAACCTAACCTAACCTAACCTAACCTAACCCAACCTAACCTAACCTAACCTAACCTAACCTAACCTAACTTAACTTTACCTAACCTAACCTAACCTAACCCACCTTAACCTAACCTAACCTAACTCAAACTAACCTAACCTAACCTAAACTAACTTAACCTAACCTAACCTAACCAAACCGAACCTAACCTAACCTAACTTAACCTAACCTAACCTAACCTAACCTAAGCTAACCTAACCTAACCTAACTTAACCTAACCTAACCTAACCTAACCTAACCTAACCTAACTTAACATAACCTAACCTAACCTAACCTAATCTAACCCAGCCTAACCTAACCTAACCTAACCTTACCTAACCTAACCTAACCTAACTCAACCTAACCTAACCTAACCTAACTCAAACTAACCTAACCTAACCTAAACTAACTTAACCTAACCTAACCTAACCTAACCTAAGCTAACCTAACCTAACCTAACCTAACCTAACTTAACCTAACCTAACCTAACCTAACCTAACCTAACCTAACCGAACCTAACCTAACCTAACCTAACCTAACCTAACTCAAACTAACCTAACCTAACCTAACCTAACTTAACCTAACCTAACCTAACTTAACCTAACCTAACCTAACCTAACCTAACATAACCTAACCTTACCTAACCTAACCTAACCCAACCTAACCTAACCTAACCTAACTCAAACGAACGTAACCTAACCTAACCTAACCTAACCTAACTTAACCTAACCTAACCTAACCTAACCTAACCCAACCTAACCTAACCTAACCTAACCTTACGTAACCTAACCTAACCCAACCTAACCTAACCTAACCTAACTCAAACTAACCTAACCTAACCTAACCTAACCTAACCTAACTAAACCTAACCTAACCTAACCAAACCTAACCTAACCTAACCTAACCCAACCTACCCTAACCTAACCTAACCTAACCCAACCTAACCTAACCTAACAAATCCTAACCTAACCTAACCCAACCTAACCTAACCTAACCTAACCTAACCGAACCTTACCTAACCTAACCTAACCTAGGCAACTTTCACAACTTGTAGCTCAAAAACTGGGCTACTTTCGCTACTAGTAACGTAGAAATTGGGCTACTTATGCTACTAGTAGCCTCAAAATTGGGCTACTTTCGCTAGTAGTAGCCCAAAAATTGGGCTACTTTTGCTACTAGTAGCCCAAATTAGACTACTTCTAGCCCAAATTTTGGGCTACTTTCGCTACTAGTAGCCCAAAATTGGGCTACCTTCGCCACTAGTAGCCCAAAAATTCGGCTACTTTCGCTACTAGTAGCACGAAATTGGGCTACTTATACAAAAAAATGGGCTACTTTCGCTACTAGTAGCGCAAAAATTTGGCAAACTAATCTAACCTTACCTAACCTAACCTTACCAAACCTAACCTAACCTGACCTGACCTAACCTAACCTAACCTAACCTTACCAAACCTAACCTCACTTAACCTAACCTAACCTAACCCATTGTAATCTAACCTAACCTAACCTAACCTAACCTAACCTAACCTAACCTAACCCAACCTAACCTTACCCAAACTAACCTCACCTAACCCAACCTAACCTAACCTAACCTAACCTAACCTAACCTAACCTAACTCAAACTAACCTAACCTAACCTAACCTAACTCAAACTAACCTAATCTAACCTAACCTAACCTAACCTAACCTATCCTAACCAAACGTGACCAAACCTAACCTAACCTAACCTAACCTAACCCAACCTAACCTAACTTAACCTAACCTAACCTAACCTAACCTAACCTAACCTAACCCAACCTAACCTAACCTAACCTAACCTAACCTAACCCAAACTAACCCAAACTAACCTAACCTAACCTTACCTAACCTAACCCAACCTAACCTAACCTAACCTAACATAACCTAACCTAACCTAACCTAACCTAACCTAACCTAACCTAACCTAACGTAACGTAACCTAACCTAACCGAACCTAACATAACCTAACCCATACTAACCTAACCTAACCTAACCTAACCTAACCTAACCTAACCTAACCTAACTTAACCTAACCCAAACTAACCTAACCTAACCTAACCTAACCTAACCTAACATAACCTAACCTAACCTAACCTAACCTAACCTAACCCAACCTAACCTAATCTAACCTATCCTAATCTAACCTAACCCAACCTAACCTACCCTAACTTAACCTAACCTAACCTAACCTAACCCAACCTAACCTAACCTAACCTAACCTAAGCCAACTTAACCTAACCTAACCCAACCTAACCTAACCTAACATAACCTAACTTAACCTAACCTAACCTAACCTAACCAAACCGAACCTAACCTAACCTAACCTAACTTAACCTAACCTAACCTAACCTAAGCTAACCTAACCTAACCTAACTTAACCTAACCTAACCTAACCTAACCTAACCTAACCTAACTTAACATAACCTAACCTAACCTAACCTAATCTAACCCAGCCTAACCTAACCTAACCTAACCTTACCTAACCTAACCTAACCTAACCCAACCTAACCTAACCTAACCTAACTCAAACTAACCTAACCTAACCTAACCTAACTTAACCTAACCTAACCTAACCTAACCTAACCGAACCTAACCTAACCTAACCTAACCTAACCTAACCTAACTCAAACTAACCTAACCTAACCTAACCTAACTTAACCTAACCTAACCTAACTTAACCTAACCTAACCTAACCTAACCTAACCTAACATAACCTAACCTTACCTAACCTAACCTAACCCAACCTAACCTAACCTAACCTAACTCAAACGAACCTAACCTAACCTAACCTAACCTAACTTAACCTAACCTAACCTAACCTAACCTAACCTAACCTAACCTAACCCAACCTAACCTAACCTAACCTAACCTTACGTAACCTAACCTAACCCAACCTAACCTAACCTAACCTAACTCAAACTAACCTAACCTAACCTAACCTAACCTAACCTAACTAAACCTAACCTAACCTAACCAAACCTAACCTAACCTAACCTAATCCAACCTACCCTAACCTAACCTAACCTAACCTAACCTAACCTAACCTAACCTAACCCATACTAACCTAACCTAACCTAACATACCCTAACCTAACCTAACCTAACTTAACCTAACCCAACCTAACCTAACCTAACCTAACATACCCTAACCTAACCTAACCTAACTTAACCTAACCCAACCTAACCTAACCTAACCTAACCTAACCTAACCTAACCCAACCTAACCTAACCTATCCTAATCTAACCTAACCTAACCCAACCTAACCTAACCTAACCTAACCTAACTTAACCTAACCTAACCTAACCAAACCCAACCTTACCTAACCTAACCTAACCCAACCTAACCTAACCTAACCTAACCAAACCTACCCTAACTTAACCTAACCTAACCTAACCTAACCTAACCTAACCTAACCCAACTTAACCTAACCTAACCCAACCAAACCTAACCTAACATAACCTAACCTAACCTAACCTAACCTAACCCAACCTATTCTAACCTAACCCAAACTAACCTAACCTAACCTAACCTAACCTAACCTAACCTACCCTAACCCAACCTAACCCAACCTAACCTAACCTAACCTAACCTAACCTAACCCAACTTAACCTAACCTAACCTAACTCAAACTAACCTAACCTAACCTAAACTAACTTAACCTAACCAAACCTAACCTAGCCAAACCTAACCTAACCTAACCTAACTTAACCTAACCTAACCTAACCTAACCTAACCTAAGCTAACCTAACCTAACCTAACTTAACCTAACCTAACCTAACCTAACCTAACCTAACCTAATCTAACCCAACCTAACCTAACCTAACCTAACCTAACTTTACCTAACCTAACCTAACCTAACCCAACCTAACCTAACCTAACCTAACTCAAACTAACCTAATCTAACCTAACCTAACTTAACGTAACCTAACCTAACCTAACTGAACCTAACCTAACCTAACCTAACCCAACCTAACCTAACTTAACCTAACCTAACCTAACCTAACCTAACCTAACCTAACTTAACCTAACCTAACCTAACCTAACCTAACTCAAACTAACCTAACCTAACCTAACCTAACCTAACTTAACCTAACCTAACCTAACGAAACCTAACCTTACCTAACCTAACCTAACCCAACCTAACCTAACCTAACCTAACTCAAACTAACCTAACCTAACCTAACCTAACCTAACCTAACCTAACCTAAGCTAACCTAACCTAACCTAACTTACCCTAACCTAACCTAACCTAACCTAACCTAACCTAACCTAACTCAAACTAACCTAACCTAACCTAACCTAACTTAACCTAACCTAACCAAACCTAACCTAACCTAACCTAACCTAACCCAACCTTCCCTAACCTAACCTAACCTAACCTAACCCAACCTACCCAAACCTAACCTAACCTAACCTAACCTAACCGAACCTTACCTAACCTAACCTAACCTAGGCATCTTTCACAACTTGTAGCTCAAAAACTGGGCTACTTTCGCTACTAGTAACGTAGAAATTGGGCTACTTATGCTACTAGTAGCCTCAAAATTGGGCTACTTTCGCTAGTAGTAGCCCAAAAATTGGGCTACTTTTGGTACTAGTAGCCCAAATTAGACTACTTATAGCCCAAATTTTGGGCTACTTTCGCTACTAGTAGCCCAAAATTGGGCTACCTTCGCCACTAGTAGCCCAAAAATTCGGCTACTTTCGCTACTAGTAGCACGAAATTGGGCTACTTATACAAAAAAATGGGCTACTTTCGCTAATAGTAGCGCAAAAATTTGGCAAACTAATCTAACCTTACCTAACCTAACCTTACCTAACCTAACCTAACCTGACCTGACCTAACCTAACCTAACCTAACCTAACCTTACCAAACCTAACCTCACTTAACCTAACCTAACCTAACCCATTGTAATCTAACCTAACCTAACCTAACCTAACCTAACCTAACCTAACCCAACCCAACCTAACCTAACCTTACCCAAACTAACCTCACCTAACCCAACCTAACCTAACCTAACCTAACCTAACTCAAACTAACCTAACCTAACCTAACCTAACTCAAACTAACCTAATCTAACCTAACCTAACCTAACCTATCCTAACCAAACGTGACCAAACCTAACCTAACCTAACCTAACCTAACCCAACCTAACCTAACTTAACCTAACCTAACCTAACCTAACCTAACCCAACCTAACCTAACCTAACCTAACCTAACCTAACCCAAACTAACCCAAACTAACCTAACCTAACCTTACCTAACCTAACCCAACCTAACCTAACCTAACCTAACATAACCTAACCTAACCTAAACTAACCTAACGTAACCTAACCTAACCTAACCTAACCGAACCTAACATAACCTAACCCATACTAACCTAACCTAACCTAACCTAACCTAACCTAACCTAACTTAACCTAACCCAAACTAACCTAACCTAACCTAACCTAACCTAACCTAACCTAACATAACCTAACCTAACCTAACCTAACCTAACCCAACCTAACCTAATCTAACCTATCCTATTCTAACCTAACCTAACCTAACCTACCCTAACTTAACCTAACCTAACCTAACCTAACCCAACCTAACCTAACCTAACCTAACCTAAGCCAACTTAACCTAACCTAACCCAACCTAACCTAACCTAACATAACCTAACCTAACCTAACCTAACCTAACCTAACCTAACCCAACCCAACCTAACCTAACCTAACCTAACTTAACTTTACCTAACCTAACCTAACCTAACCCAACTTAACCTAACCTAACCTAACTCAAACTAACCTAACCTAACCTAAACTAACTTAACCTAACCTAACCTAACCAAACCGAACCTAACCTAACCTAACTTAACCTAACTTAACCTAACCTAACCTAACCTAACCTAACCTAACCTAAGCTAACCTAACCTAACCTAACCTAACTTAACCTAACCTAACCTAACCTAACTTAACATAACCTAACCTAACCTAACCTAATCTAACCCAGCCAAACCTAACCTAACCTAACCTAACCTTACCTAACCTAACCTAACCTAACCCAACCTAACCTAACCTAACTCAAACTAACCTAACCTAACTTAACCTAACCTAACCTAACCTAACCTAACCGAACCTAACCTAACCTAACCTAACCTAACCTAACTCAAACTAACCTAACCTAACCTAACCTAACTTAACCTAACCTAAGTTAACCTAACCTAACCTAACCTAACCTAACCTAACCTAACCCAACCTAACCTAACCTAACCTAACCTAACCTAACCCAACCTAACCTAACCTAACCTAACCTAACCTTACGTAACCTAACCTAACCCAACCTAACCTAACCTAACCTAACTCAAACTAACCTAACCTAACCTAACCTAACCTAACTAAACCTAACCTAACCTAACCAAACCTAACCTAACCTAACCTAACCCAACCTACCCTAACCTAACCTAACCTAACCCAACCTAACCTAACCTAACAAATCCTAACCTAACCTAACCCAACCTAACCTAATCTAACCTAACCTAACCTAACCTAACCGAACCTTACCTAACCTAACCTAACCTAGGCAACTTTCACAACTTGTAGCTCAAAAACTGGGCTACTTTCGCTACTAGTAACGTAGAAATTGGGCTACTTATGCTACTAGTAGCCTCAAAATTGGGCTACTTTCGCTAGTAGTAGCCCAAAAATTGGGCTACTTTTGCTACTAGTAGCCCAAATTAGTCTACTTATAGCCCAAATTTTGGGCTACTTTCGCTACTAGTAGCCCAAAATTGGGCTACCTTCGCCACTAGTAGCCCAAAAATTCGGCTACTTTCGCTACTAGTAGCACGAAATTGGGCTACTTATACAAAAAAATGGGCTACTTTCGCTACTAGTAGCGCAAAAATTTGGCAAACTAATCTAACCTTACCTAACCTAACCTTACCAAACCTAACCTAACCTGACCTGACCTAACCTAACCTAACCTAACCTTACCAAACCTAACCTCACTTAACCTAACCTAACCTAACCCATTGTAATCTAACCTAACCTAACCTAACCTAACCTAACCTAACCCAACCTAACCTTACCCAAACTAACCTCACCTAACCCAACCTAACCTAACCTAACCTAACCTAACTCAAACTAACCTAACCTAACCTAACTCAAACTAACCTAATCTAACCTAACCTAACCTAACCTAACCTATCCTAACCAAACGTGACCAAACCTAACCTAACCTAACCTAACCTAACCTAACCCAACCTAACCTAACTTAACCTAACCTAACCTAACCTAACCCAACCTAACCTAACCTAACCTAACCTAACCTAACCCAAACTAACCCAAACTAACCTAACCTAACCTTACCTAACCTAACCCAACCTAACCTAACCTAACCTAACATAACCTAACCTAACCTAACCTAACCTAACCTAACCTAACCTAACCGAACCTAACATAACCTAACCCATACTAACCTAACCTAACCTAACCTAACCTAACCTAACCTAACCTAACTTAACCTAACCCAAACTAACCTAACCTAACCTAACCTAACCTAACCTAACCTAACATAACCTAACCTAACCTAACCTAACCCAAACTAACCTAACCTAACCTAACCTAACCTAACATAACCTAACCCAACCTAACCTAATCTAACCTATCCTAATCTAACCTAACCCAACCTAACCTACCCTAACTTAACCTAACCTAACCTAACCTAACCCAACCTAACCTAACCTAACCTAACCTAAGCCAACTTAACCTAACCTAACCCAACCTAACCTAACCTAACATAACCTAACCTAACCTAACCTAACCTAACCTAACCCAACCTAACCTAACCTAACCTAACCTAACCTAACTTTACCTAACCTAACCTAACCTAACCCAACTTAACCTAACCTAACCTAACTCAAACTAACCTAACCTAACCTAAACTATCTTAACCTAACCTAACCTAACCTAACCAAACCGAACCTAACCTAACCTAACCTAACTTAACCTAACCTAACCTAACCTAAGCTAACCTAACCTAACCTAACCTAACTTAACCTAACCTAACCTAACCTAACTTAACATAACCTAACCTAACCTAACCTAATCTAACCCAGCCTAACCTAACCTAACCTAACCTTACCTAACCTAACCTAACCTAACCCAACCTAACCTAACCTAACCTAACTCAAACTAACCTAACCTAACCTAACCTAACTTAACCTAACCTAACCTAACCTAACCTAACCTAACCTAACTCAAACTAACCTAACCTAACCTAACCTAACTTAACCTAACCTAACCTAACTTAACCTAACCTAACCTAACCTAACCTAACCTAACCTAACATAACCTAACCTTACCTAACCTAACCTAACCTAACTCAAACGAACCTAACCTAACCTAACCTAACCTAACCTAACCTAACTTAACCTAACCTAACCTAACCTAACCTAACCTAACCTAACCTAACCCAACCTAACCATATCCTAACCTAACTCAAACTAACCTAACCTAACCTAACCTAACTCAAACTAACCTAATCTAACCTAACCTAACCTAACCTATCCTAACCAAACGTGACCAAACCTAACCTAACCTAACCTAACCTAACCCAACCTAACCTAACTTAACCTAACCTAACCTAACCTAACCTAACCCAACCTAACCTAACCTAACCTAACATAACCTAACCCAAACTAACCCAAACTAACCTAACCTAACCTTACCTAACCTAACCCAACCTAACCTAACCTAACCTAACCTAACCTAAGTAGCTCAATTCTGGGCTACAAAGTAGCGAAAGTAGCCCAATTTTAGGCTACAAAGTAGCGAAAGTGGCCCAATTTTGGGCTATTAAGTAGCGAAAGTAGCCCAATTTTGGGCTACTAAGTAGCGAAAGTAACCCAATTTTGGGCTACAAAGTAGCGAAAGTAGCCCAATCTTGGGCTACAAAGTAGCGAAAGTAGCCCAATTTTGGGCTACAAAGTAGCGAAAATTGTTAAATTTTGTGCTACAAAGTAGCGAAAGTAGCCCAATTTTGGGATACAAAGTTGCAAAAATTGTTAAATTTTGGGCTCCAAAGTAGCAAAAATTGCCAAATTTAGGCTAAAAAGTAGCGAAAGTAGCCCAATTTTGGCCTACAAACTAGCAAAAGTAGCCCAATTTTCGGCTACAAAGTAGCAAAAGTAGCCCTATTTTGGGCTACAAATTAGCGAAAATTGTTAAATTTTGGGCTATAAAGTAGCGAAAATTGCCAAATTTTGCCTAAAAAGTAGCGAAAGTAGCCCAATTTTGGGCTACAAAGTAGCGAAAATTGTTAAATTTTGGCTATAAAGTAGCGAAAATTGCCAAATTTTGGGCTACAAAGTAGCGAAAATTGCAAAATTTTGCCTAAAAAGTAGCGAAAGTAGCCCAATTTTTGGCTACAAAGTAGCGAACGTAGCCCAATTTTGGGCTACTAAGTAGCGAAAGTAGCCCAATTTTGGGCTACAAAGTAGCGAAAGTAGCCCGATTTTGGGCTACTAAGTAGCGAAAGTAGCCCAATTTTGGGCTACAAAGTAGCGAAAGTAGCCCAATTTTGGGCTACTAAGTAGCGAAAGTAGCCCAATTTTGGGCTACAAAGTAGCGAAAGTAGCCAAATTTTGGGCTACAAAGTAGCGAAAGTAGCCCACTTTTGGGCTACAAAGTAGCAAAAGTAGCCCAATTTTGGGCTACTAAGTAGCGAAAGTAGCCCAATTTTGGGCTACAAAGTAGCAAAAGTATCCCAATTTTGGGCTACAAAGTAGCGAAAGTAGCCCAATTTTGGGCTACAAAGTAGCGAAAGTAGCCCAATTTTGGGCTACAAAGTAGCGAAAGTAGCCCAATTTTGGGCTACCAAGTAGCGAAAGCAGCCCAATTTTTGCTACAAAGTAGCAAAAATTGTTAAATTTTGGGCTACAAAGTAGCGAAAATTGCCAAATTGTGCCAAAAAAGTAGCGAAAGTAGCCCAATTTTTTGCTACAGAGTAGCGAAAATTGTTAAATTTTGGGCTATAAAGTAGCGAAAATTGCCAAATTTTGGGCTACAAAGTAGCGAAAATTGCCAAATTTTGGGCTACAAAGTAGTGAAAGTAGCCCAATTTTAGGCTACAAAGTAGCGAAAGTAGCCCAATTTTGGGCTACAAAGTAGCAAAAGTAGCCCAATTTTGGGCTACTAAGTAGCGAAATTAGCCCAATTTTGGGCTACTAATTAGCAAAAGTAGCCCAATTTTGGGCTACAAAGTTGCAAAAATTGTTAAATTTTGGGCTACAAAGTAGCAAAAATTGCCAAATTTTGGATACAAAGTAGCGAAAGTAGCCCAATTTTGGTCTACAAAGTAGCGAAAGTAGCCCAATTTTGGGCTACTAAGTAGCGAAAGTAGCCCAATTTTGGGCTACAAAGTAGCGAAAGTAGCCCAATTTTAGGCTACAAAGTAGCGAAAGTAGCCCAATTTTGGGCTACAAAGTAGCAAAAATTGTTAAATTTTGGGCTACAAAGTAGCGAAAATTGCCAAATTTTTGCTAAAAAGTAGCGAAAGTAGCCCAATTTTGGGCTACAAAGTAGCGAAAGTAGCCCAATTTTGGGCTACAAAGTAGCGAAAGTAGCCCAATTTTGGGCTACTAAGTAGCGAAAGTAGCTCAATTCTGGGCTACAAAGTAGCGAAAGTAGCCCAATTTTAGGCTACAAAGTAGCGAAAGTGGCCCAATTTTGGGCTATTAAGTAGCGAAAGTAGCCCAATTTTGGGCTACTAAGTAGCGAAAGTAGCCCAATTTTGGGATACAAAGTTGCAAAAATTGTTAAATTTTGGGCTCCAAAGTAGCAAAAATTGCCAAATTTTGGCTAAAAAGTAGCGAAAGTAGCCCAATTTTGGCCTACAAACTAGCAAAAGTAGCCCAATTTTGGGCTACAAAGTAGCAAAAGTAGCCCTATTTTGGGCTACAAATTAGCGAAAATTGTTAAATTTTGGGCTATAAAGTAGCGAAAATTGCCAAATTTTGCCTAAAAAGTAGCGAAAGTAGCCCAATTTTGGGCTACAAAGTAGCGAAAATTGTTAAATTTTGGCTATAAAGTAGCGAAAATTGCCAAATTTTGGGCTACAAAGTAGCGAAAATTGCAAAATTTTGCCTAAAAAGTAGCGAAAGTAGCCCAATTTTTGGCTACAAAGTAGCGAAAGTAGCCCAATTTTGGGCTACTAAGTAGCGAAAGTAGCCCAATTTTGGGCTACAAAGTAGCGAAAGTAGCCCGATTTTGGGCTACTAAGTAGCGAAAGTAGCCCAATTTTGGGCTACGAAGTAGCGAAAGTAGCCCAATTTTGGGCTACTAAGTAGCAAAAGTAGCCCAATTTTGGGCTACAAAGTAGCGAAAGTAGCCCAATTTTGGGCTACAAAGTAGCGAAAGTAGCCCAATTTTGGGCTACAAAGTAGCAAAAGTAGCCCAATTTTGGGCTACTAAGTAGCGAAAGTAGCCCAATTTTGGGCTACAAAGTAGCAAAAGTATCCCAATTTTGGGCTACAAAGTAGCGAAAGTAGCCCAATTTTGGGCTACAAAGTAGCGAAAGTAGCCCAATTTTGGGCTACAAAGTAGCGAAAGTAGCCCAATTTTGGCTACAAAGTAGCGAAAGTAGCCCAATTTTGGGCTACCAAGTAGCGAAAGCAGCCCTATTTTTGCTACAAAGTAGCAAAAATTGTTAAATTTTGGGCTACAAAGTAGCAAAAATTGCCAAATTGTGCCAAAAAAGTAGCGAAAGTAGCCCAATTTCTTGCTACAAAGTAGCGAAAATTGTTAAATTTTGGGCTACAAAGTAGCAAAAATTGCCAAATTTTGGATACAAAGTAGCGAAAGTAGCCCAATTTTGGGCTACAAAGTTGCAAAAATTGTTAAATTTTGGGCTACAAAGTAGCAAAAATTGCCAAATTTTGGATACAAAGTAGCGAAAGTAGCCCAATTTTGGTCTACAAAGTAGCGAAAGTAGCCCAATTTTGGGCTACTAAGTAGCGAAAGTAGCCCAATTTTGGGCTACAAAGTAGCGAAAGTAGCCCAATTTTAGGCTACAAAGTAGCGAAAGTAGCCCAATTTTGGGCTACAAAGTAGCAAAAATTGTTAAATTTTGGGCTACAAAGTAGCGAAAATTGCCAAATTTTGGCTAAAAAGTAGCGAAAGTAGCCCAATTTTGGGCTACAAAGTAGCGAAAGTAGCCCAATTTTGGGCTACAAAGTAGCGAAAGTAGCCCAATTTTAGGCTACTAAGTAGCGAAAGTAGCTCAATTCTGGGCTACAAAGTAGCGAAAGTAGCCCAATTTTAGGCTACAAAGTAGCGAAAATTGCCAAATTTTGGGCTGCAAAGTAGCGAAAATTGCCAAATTTTGGGCTACAAAGTAGTGAAAGTAGCCCAATTTTAGGCTACAAAGTAGCGAAAGTAGCCCAATTTTGGGCTACAAAGTAGCAAAAGTAGCCCAATTTTGGGCTACTAAGTAGCGAAATTAGCCCAATTTTGGGCTACTAAGTAGCAAAAGTAGCCCAATTTTGGGCTACTAAGTAGCGAAAGTAGCCCAATTTTGGGCTACAAAGTAGCAAAAGTAGCCCAATTTTGGGCTACAAAGTAGCGAAAGTAGCCCCAATTTTCGGCTACAAAGTAGCGAAAATTGTTAAATTTTGTGCTACAAATTAGCGAAAGTAGCCCAATTTTGGGCTACAAAGTTGCAAAAATTGTTAAATTTTGGGCTACAAAGTAGCAAAAATTGCCAAATTTTGGATACAAAGTAGCGAAAGTAGCCCAATTTTGGTCTACAAAGTAGCGAAAGTAGCCCAATTTTGGGCTACTAAGTAGCGAAAGTAGCCCAATTTTGGGCTACAAAGTAGCGAAAATTGCCAAATTTTGGCTAAAAAGTAGCGAAAGTAGCCCAATTTTGGGCTACAAAGTAGCGAAAGTAGCCCAATTTTGGGCTACAAAGTAGCGAAAGTAGCCCAATTTTGGGCTACTAAGTAGCGAAAGTAGCTCAATTCTGGGCTACAAAGTAGCGAAAGTAGCCCAATTTTAGGCTACAAAGTAGCGAAAGTGGCCCAATTTTGGGCTATTAAGTAGCGAAAGTAGCCCAATTTTGGGCTACTAAGTAGCGAAAGTAGCCCAATTTTGGGCTACAAAGTAGCGAAAGTAGCCCAATTTTGGGCTACAAAGTAGCGAAAGTAGCCCAATTTTGGGATACAAAGTTGCAAAAATTGTTAAATTTTGGGCTCCAAAATAGCAAAAATTGCCAAATTTGGGCTAAAAAGTAGCGAAAGTAGCCCAATTTTGGCCTACAAACTAGCAAAAGTAGCCCAATTTTGGGCTACAAAGTAGCAAAAGTAGCCCTATTTTGGGCTACAAATTAGCGAAAATTGTTAAATTTTGGGCTATAAAGTAGCGAAAATTGCCAAATTTTGCCTAAAAAGTAGCGAAAGTAGCCCAATTTTGGGCTACAAAGTAGCGAAAATTGTTAAATTTTGGCTATAAAGTAGCGAAAATTGCCAAATTTTGGGCTACAAAGTAGCGAAAATTGCAAAATTTTGCCTAAAAAGTAGCGAAAGTAGCCCAATTTTTGGCTACAAAGTAGCGAAAGTAGCCCAATTTTTGGCTACTAAGTAGCGAAAGTAGCCCAATTTTTGGCTACAAAGTAGCGAAAGTAGCCCGATTTTGGGCTACTAAGTAGCGAAAGTAGCCCAATTTTGGGCTACAAAGTAGCGAAAGTAGCCCAATTTTGGGCTACTAAGTAGCGAAAGTAGCCCAATTTTGGGCTACAAAGTAGCGAAAGTAGCCCAATTTTGGGCTACAAAGTAGCAAAAATTTTTAAATTTTGGGCTCCAAAGTAGCTAAAATTGCCAAATTTTGGCTAAAAAGTAGCGAAAGTAGCCCAAGTTTGGGCTACTAAGTAGCGAAAGTAGCCCAATTTTGGGCTACAAAGTAGCGAAAATTGTTAAATTTTGGCTATAAAGTAGCGAAAATTGCCAAATTTTGGGCTACAAAGTAGCGAAAATTGCAAAATTTTGCCTAAAAAGTAGCGAAAGTAGCCCAATTTTTGGCTACAAAGTAGCGAAAGTAGCCCAATTTTGGGCTACTAAGTAGCGAAAGTAGCCCAATTTTGGGCTACAAAGTAGCGAAAGTAGCCCGATTTTGGGCTACTAAGTAGCGAAAGTAGCCGAATTTTGGGCTACAAAGTAGCGAAAGTAGCCCAATTTTGGGCTACTAAGTAGCGAAAGTAGCCCAATTTTGGGCTACAAAGTAGCAAAAAATTTTAAATTTTGGGCTCCAAAGTAGCTAAAATTGCCAAATTTTGGCTAAAAAGTAGCGAAAGTAGCCCAAGTTTGGGCTACTAAGTAGCGAAAGTAGCCCATTTTTGGGCTACAAAGTAGCGAAAGTAGCCCAATTTTGAGCTACAAAGTAGCGAAAGTAGCCCAATTTTGGGCTACAAAGTAGCGAAAGTTGCCCAATTTTGGGCTACAAAGTAGCAAAAATTGTTAAATTTTGGGCTCCAAAGTAGCGAAAATTGCCAAATTTTGGCGAAAAAGTAGCGAAAGTAGCCCAATTTTGGGCTACAAAGTAGCGAAAGTAGCCCAATTTTGGGCTGCAAAGTAGCCCAATTTTGGGCTACAAAGTAGCGAAAGTAGCCCAATTTTGGGCTACGAAGTAGCAAAAATTGCCAAATTTTGCCTAAAAAGTAGCGAACGTAGCCCAATTTTGGGCTACAAAGTTGCGAAAATTGTTAAATTTTGGGCTATAAAGTAGCGAAAATTGCCAAATTTTGGACTACAAAGTAGCGAAAATTGCCAAATTTGGGGCTACAAAGTAGCAAAAGTAGCCCAATTTTGGGCTACTAAGTAGCGAAAGTAGCCCAATTTTGGGCTACAAAGTAGAGAAAGTAGCCCAATTTTGGGCTACTAAGTAGCGAAAGTAGCCCAATTTTGGGCTACAAAGTAGCGAAAGTAGCCCAATTTTGGGCTACAAAGTAGCTAAAGTAGCCCAATTTTGGGCTACAAATTAGCGAAAGTAGCCCAATTTTGGGCTACAAAGTAGCGAAAATTGCCAAATTTTGGGCTACAAAGTAGCAAAAGTAGCCCAATTTTAGGCTACAAAGTAGCAAAAGTAGCCCAATTTTGGGCTATTAAGAAGCGAAAGTAGCCCAATTTTGGGCTACTAAGTAGCGAAAGTAGCCCAATTTTGGGCTACAAAGTAGCGAAAGTAGCCCAATTTTTGGCTACAATTAGCGAAAATAGCCCAATTTTGGGCTACAAAGTAGCGAAAATTGTTAAATTTTGTGCTACAAAGTAGCGAAAGTAGCCCAGTTTTGCGCTACAAAGTAGCAAAAGTAGCCCAATTTTGGGCTACTAAGTAGCGAAGTAGCCCAATTTTGGGCTACAAAGTAGAGAAAGTAGCCCAATTTTGGCCTACTAAGTAGCGAAAGTAGCCCAATTTTGGGCTACAAAGTAGCGAAAGTAGCCCAATTTTGGGCTACAAAGTAGCAAAAATTTTTAAATTTTGGGCTCCAAAGTAGCTAAAATTGCCAAATTTTGGCTAAAAAGTAGCGAAAGTAGCCCAAGTTTGGGCTACTAAGTAGCGAAAGTAGCCCAATTTTGGGCTACAAAGTAGCGAAAATTGTTAAATTTTGGCTATAAAGTAGCGAAAATTGCCAAATTTTGGGCTACAAAGTAGCGAAAATTGCAAAATTTTGCCTAAAAAGTAGCGAAAGTAGCCCAATTTTTGGCTACAAAGTAGCGAAAGTAGCCCAATTTTGGGCTACTAAGTAGCGAAAGTAGCCCAATTTTGGGCTACAAAGTAGCGAAAGTAGCCCGATTTTGGGCTACTAAGTAGCGAAAGTAGCCCAATTTTGGGCTACAAAGTAGCGAAAGTAGCCCAATTTTGGGCTACTAAGTAGCGAAAGTAGCCCAATTTTGGGCTACAAAGTAGCAAAAAATTTTAAATTTTGGGCTCCAAAGTAGCTAAAATTGCCAAATTTTGGCTAAAAAGTAGCGAAAGTAGCCCAAGTTTGGGCTACTAAGTAGCGAAAGTAGCCCATTTTTGGGCTACAAAGTAGCGAAAGTAGCCCAATTTTGAGCTACAAAGTAGCGAAAGTAGCCCAATTTTGGGCTACAAAGTAGCGAAAGTTGCCCAATTTTGGGCTACAAAGTAGCAAAAATTGTTAAATTTTGGGCTCCAAAGTAGCGAAAATTGCCAAATTTTGGCGAAAAAGTAGCGAAAGTAGCCCAATTTTGGGCTGCAAAGTAGCCCAATTTTGGGCTACAAAGTAGCGAAAGTAGCCCAATTTTGGGCTACGAAGTAGCAAAAATTGCCAAATTTTGCCTAAAAAGTAGCGAACGTAGCCCAATTTTGGGCTACAAAGTTGCGAAAATTGTTAAATTTTGGGCTATAAAGTAGCGAAAATTGCCAAATTTTGGACTACAAAGTAGCGAAAATTGCCAAATTTTGGGCTACAAAGTAGCAAAAGTAGCCCAATTTTGGGCTACTAAGTAGCGAAAGTAGCCCAATTTTGGGCTACAAAGTAGAGAAAGTAGCCCAATTTTGGGCTACTAAGTAGCGAAAGTAGCCCAATTTTGGGCTACAAAGTAGCGAAAGTAGCCCAATTTTGGGCTACAAAGTAGCTAAAGTAGCCCAATTTTGGGCTACAAATTAGCGAAAGTAGCCCAATTTTGGGCTACAAAGTAGCGAAAATTGCCAAATTTTGGGCTACAAAGTAGCAAAAGTAGCCCAATTTTAGGCTACAAAGTAGCAAAAGTAGCCCAATTTTGGGCTATTAAGAAGCGAAAGTAGCCCAATTTTGGGCTACTAAGTAGCGAAAGTAGCCCAATTTTGGGCTACAAAGTAGCGAAAGTAGCCCAATTTTTGGCTACAATTAGCGAAAATAGCCCAATTTTGGGCTACAAAGTAGCGAAAATTGTTAAATTTTGTGCTACAAAGTAGCGAAAGTAGCCCAGTTTTGCGCTACAAAGTAGCAAAAGTAGCCCAATTTTGGGCTACTAAGTAGCGAAGTAGCCCAATTTTGGGCTACAAAGTAGAGAAAGTAGCCCAATTTTGGCCTACTAAGTAGCGAAAGTAGCCCAATTTTGGGCTACAAAGTAGCGAAAGTAACCCAATTTTGGGCTACAAAGTAGCGAAAGTAGCCCAATTTTGGGCTACAAAGTAGCGAAAGTAGCCCAATTTTGGGCTAAAAAGTAGCGAAAGTAGCCCAATTTTGGGCTACAAAGTAGCGAAAGTAGCCCAATTTTGGGCTACAAAGTAGCGAAAGTAGCCTAATTTTGGGCTACAAAGTAGCGAAAGTAGCCCAATTTTGGGCTACAAAGAGCGAAAGTAGCCCAATTTTGGGCTACTAAGTAGCGAAAGCAGCCCAATTTTTGCTACAAAGTAGCAAAAATTGTTAAATTTTGGGCTACAAAGTAGCGAAAATTGCCAAATTTTGCCTAAAAAGTAGCGAAAGTAGCCCAATTTTGGGCTACTAAGTAGCGAAAGTAGCCCAATTTTGGGCTATTAAGTAGCGAAAGTAGCCCAATTTTGGGCTACTAAGTAGCGAAAGTAGCCCAATTTTGGGCTACTATGTAGAGAAAGTTGTTAAATTTTGGACTACTAAGTTTTTGCTTCTAAGATTATGATTTTTAGTAGGATTTTTATGTTTTTTTTGTAGGATCCCTTTCTAGCCCAAAATTGGCCTACTTTCTAGCCCAAAATTGGATTACTTTCTAGCCCAAAATTGGGCTTTTTGAATAGAATCATTATAGGGAAGTAAGTAATTATCAAAAGAAGGCACCAAACCGGGAAGGCTATGTAGCACCATCAAATGTGCGGAATAATCAGAGGCCGCTAAATATCACCAAGGATGCCAGCAAGAGAACAAAAACGCATAAGGCGAATGATATCAAAAGGATCCGAGTCACCAAGAAGGTTCCAGTCCGCTTTTGCAAACTGCCACCTAGGGAAGGAGAGGGAAGGGAGAAAAAGGTAAGGATGGAAAAATGGTCACTGCCATGGAGGTCAAGAACCTGCCACGTGAAATCCAAGAAAAGATCAGACAAGCAAAGAGAAAGATCAAGACAGGAAAGGCTGCGAGTCCGAGAGTCCAAATGAATTAAGAACCAGAATTAAGAGACAGAATTAAGAACCAGAATTCTGGCTCACCAGAATTAAGAGACATGCAAGAAGATAGGATAAACAGCTCAAGAGACAGACACAGACTGTCTGTGTCTCAGATTGTCAGTCTGTCTGTCTGTCTGACAGGGGGTTAAAAGGAGCAGTAGTCACAACGAAAGACTTAGCAGCACCAGGGGACAAAAAGGACCCTAACAGGGATCTCGCCAAAGCAGCCAACCAGGAAGCTGCATCCTGAGAAGGAGCCGCAACACGTGTACTGAGACGGGTGGAGTTGAAGGTAACAGAGGCATCCACGGAATCAACAAGATGCCTATGGTGGGGGAAATCATCAGGAAGCGCAGAATCAAGATGGAGGAGATCAAAGTATTTGGCCCATGAAGCGGGACCAAACAAGGCCTGATACGCATCAGTACGGGAAGGAATCGAGCAAGTGCGGCCATAGCGCGGACGGCGTTGAGAACAGACACACAGATTAAAAGGCGCAGTAGTCACAACGAGATACTTAGCTGCACCAGGGGAAAAAAGTGGTCACCACTGGGGGGGGAGGAGGGGGGGGGAGGAGGGGGGAGGAGGGGGGAGGAGGGGGGGAGGAGGGGGGGGAGGAAGGGGGGGAGGAGGGGGGGGAGGAGGGGGGGGGAGGAGGGGGGAGGAGGGGGGGAAGAGGGGGGGAAGAGGGGGGGAGGAGGGGGGGGAGGAGGGGCTCGACCCAACCACAGAGGGAGGGAAGGAGGGAGCTGGGGGAAGAAGTCAGGAGGGTCAAAGGAGGAGCAAGGTCGGGGCCCAATGCAGCAGGTGCTACAGAGCCCGGTCTTTTAATACAGGCCGACTCGGGGCTTGGTCGCCCACCCTACGAGCCTGAGGGGGTACAACAGATTCATCGACAGACAGAAATTCATCCACGAATGTGCCCCCATGCCCACCATGAAGCCACAATTAGAGGCATGAAGCTATTTCCGATCATGCCGGGGCCCCTAGGGGCGCGTCGTAAGTATACGCCCCACATACGCCACCTTAAGAACCGTCAGTGCGTCGAGATCGGGTTCAGCGACGAAAGGGGGATTGACAATAAAAGGTTCTCCTCGCTCGAGACGTTGTGTACTACAGTTCTACGGGTGCAAGAGTATGCCTCCTCAAGCACCCTGGGGTCAAAAGAGAAGTCCAAAGGAATAACCAAAACAAGCAAAAGGTCGGCAGGAAATGACAAGCAGATAGGAGAAGAGGGGGAGAAAAACGAAACATAAGGAAAAGCAATCCGGCACAATTAGAGAAGGCAGGAGCATTAGGCCACAAAAGGACAGAGGACTGTCCCACGGAGCATCACTCCGGCAGCCGTCCACCAAGCCCCCCTCACGGTGCCAACGGGCCGGATGGGGTTATAACGAGAAAGAAGACTATTATACATATTCTTACTCTCACCTTTTATCATTCATTCATATACAGGGTTTGGTGCCTTCTTTTGATAATGACCTGAGCTTCATATACAAAGTAACATGTACAAAGTGTAATATACACATGTATATATTCCATAACATTGTTTTTTTAATACATTTGATGTAGGATGGGGAAAAGAATATAGAATGTGTGATATATTTACATAATTTTTCTATACTATTCCTAAAGTCTATATAAAAATATCTGATATGTATTATTATCTATCTGATATACATATGACAATACACAATGAAATTTATATATGAAGTGGTAAACACACATTATATGGTGTATACAAATGTTACATTAATTAGACGAAAAATAAACTAAATCAGCAAACACATAATATTGAATATTACATGTACGTAGTGTATAATATACAGCAGACAGATGTATGTGAGAGATTTCATAGTTTATAAACTGAGTAATATGAGATATCTTAATTGTATATTACACAACATATTATAGATGTGATATATATTTCAAATATATATATATGTAATACATAAAATATATAATATAGCAATGCAATATGCGAACTCCAATGGAACACTGTCAAAGCGATCAACGAAGAACTTTTCAAACAATAAACATTGACAATATATATTTTATCAATCTTTAATATATCTATTTTCTATGATATATACACACAAATAAGATTAGATAGATAAAATATCCTATCTTTTTTTTCTGGTATTATACAATAACAAAAGTTTTTATATAAATGTCTTGTATTTACTATATATGTATTTATTGTTTTTATATATTACACACTATTATATGTTATATAATATAATATGTTATATAATTATAATATATATTAATATAATATATTATATAATATATTATATTAATAATATATTATATGTTAACATCTCTTTAAAAAAAATTCAATTCAATCTCAATTCAATCTCCTACCACACATTATAACTACTATTTTCGATTACTATCCACGTTTATCACATAACTGCAAACAATTCATATTACTTCATTCCTGTCTTCAATTATATCTCCAACTACATTTCTCAATACTCTGCCTACTAACGTTTTTCTACACAAGTCTTCTCTGATTTCAACTATGTTGAAAGAACAATCAATTATATAACGTCCACGTTCCATTTCTATACACCTCAGGTTCACGTCGCCTTATCCACATCTTCCCAGTATTACCGATGTAATCTTCTTCACAACTGCTGCTACGATCTCAGCTCAGCTCAACTCATCCTGTAAAGTATTCCTCCTCACCACTCGCTATCTGAAACAAATTATTCTTTATTTTCAACTTTATATTTATTATAATGAAACTTCCTCCAACCACACACACTTCTTAGTCTACACAATATATTATACTCATATGTAGTCAATAACCTACCAATACTTAACCACCATTTACATTCTAGACAAATGTTACCTACAATGCAAACCTATTCAAATCTATTTCGTTTCTTAATTCACACAAAAATATGTATCAATTCTTCCATATTCCATGTACATTTTATATTCACAACACCACTTATTGCCACCTACATCTACCTCATTTCCTCAAAACACATTCTCTGATATGCAACTTTTATATATAAATGTAAAACCAAGTCTCGACGATAACTAATAAACATTTATGCCACACATACAAACTTCAATTATACTCGAGTACAATTGTTACATATATCTCGCGTATATGACATATTACGTATGCAACACTCGAGCCTGCAGCCCCACACGGTCCTATCAACGTGTTACCCTCAAACGTACTCGACCTCCTCACCACGTAACTACCTTATACTCAACATTCTATATACCATAAACATACCTTATCACCATTCCCTTCTCAAATACACACCCAATCTTCGATAAATATCACATTATTATTACTCAATGTATGACATTTTGCCATAAAAAACCTACTTTCATGTACCCCAAATATTCCAAACATGTTAGTCATGCATTACAACTCAAAACACCCCACACCTCAAACAATTGTAACCTACTTGACAACCACTTGTTTCCCTCCCATCGCGCAACACATTTCATACCAACATGTTAACCTAACTCATACAAAAAATACACACATTCATCTAAGCATAACAATGAATCAAATTTATCCTTTCCAACTTTAATAAAACGATACAATCTATTTTCTCTCACATTCAATTACAAATTCAACAATATAACTAACATCCTCATTCATAATTTTTGTCAGAACCACGAACCCCAAACAATATATTTAATAAACAATCCCCTTTTCAAACAACTACCCTTACGTCAATCTCAATAAACACCCATCTCACTTTTTTCACTATTTACTACAACTGGTACTTCCAGCATTATGCGTGTAGACAAATTTATGTCTACACGATTCATACGCAAAATACATTCTTAAACTATAGCTCGCTAACCTTTCCCAATAACAGCCTGCACGGCAATGACTAGTCCATTCATACTCGAGACGACGACGTGGGTGATGTTCCAAACACAAACTTCACGTCTTCCGCCCACCCAGCCCCTGCCAATGAAATTAAACAATTACTGCATGGATAAGTATCTAACATTTAATGTTAAACCCCTACACCCACCCAATCACTCAAAACCAAACATGTCTTAAGCTACACATTATATCAGTATAATTAGACCCAAAGTTTTGGAGATACATTCATTCTCATATCAAGCCATTTACGACATTTCTCCTCATATCAACTACAAAACATGTTTTACACCTCTGACGAGTCCTACATTTCTTTACACACTATATCTACCTGTTGATGGTCAACAACACTTGTGGTATACATACCATTGCAAACCTACACACTATTTTCTTCACTACACTTTGCCTTTTGTCCTCGTGCGCACCATCCCATTAAATCTATCGTTACCCAACATGCAATCCCCATTTGTCAACCACCACCAATGGGGGGGGGTTACTTTTATCACCAATCATTAACACACCCTAATGTTCCACGGAAAACATATGCCTCTTCCCATGCACTACACATTTCATTATTCATCAAATTTCAACTCCACACAATAAACAACTATTACCATTACGCTCACCAATAAGTAACTCAGATTCTCTTCTAGCTACTTACATAGCTACTTCTAGCTACTCAACATATCACACACCCTTCTACTTCCCCCAAAATGTGAATTAAAACATGTATGGGCAAAGCAACAAATGAACATGTTATCACACCTCAAAGAACACTTGTGCTCAACTATACTGTATCTGCCACTTACGCTTCTATCTACATCAAGTCAACTTTGTGTCTTAAAAACTCAAACTACCCTCCATGGTGCTAAAATTCACCCATTTACAAATGCATTCGAACAACACGCTAAAATACCTTCAATCATTGCACTCCTTCCATATTTACCTTCAACTACATAAATGACAATCTCAACAAACATTATTAAACACCACTTACCCTATCACCATTCCTCAAACATGTGTATTAGCGATAACACATCATTAATGTATGAACACTATAATTATATAGTATCTTGTATTTGAACACTATTAGCCCACATCTAACTAACGTCAAAGTAGTACTTTATTTACTAGTACAACATGACGTCTCAATTAACTTTGGTGCAATTTATAGTGCTTTCGCGCTACCGCTCACACCAATATGCAGTGCACAATAAACTACCTATACTAAATACTTATCCCTTCACTACTGGAACACACCCCTATCATGATCGATATACGCAATTCCACCACCACCAATTATGAACATATCCACAACACCCACCATCTAAGTACGCAATAACCAACAAATAGTGCTACGACTGTCATGTCTAACATTATTCAACCATTTGTCGAAGCGATACATCCCCCTCAATTCAACATTCATTTTTAAATATTTCACCGACACCCCCCTCCCCTTCTATTACTAACGTCACGCTTAAACTTTTACATTAATAATGACACTAATAATGGGTTAATTTATAAATATTTTTATTAGTACCATATATGTACTTCCAGAGCCTCAAGTAAATTTAGGTATCCCTCGACAACAACACAACGTGTCAAGTCTCCCCAGTCATACATAAAATTATGTACCCACGTAACCCAAACACTTTAAAACTTTCATTAATATTATTTCAATATACATCACTGTTCTGCCAGTTACACCTATGTTATTCAACTATTTAAACACCTATGAAACATACATACAATGGAGCATTTGGACGCTCTCGCTCTCTACTCGGTAGACAACATGGAAAATAGACACTGTCAACCACAAATGAACCCCATTACTCCCCTAATTGCCAGTGCACCCCAATCTTATCGGCAACATGCCACTATCTGACAATACATGGTTAACAAATACATCAACGATTACCTTCGTTTTCGTGTTAACTTGGTAATTACTAACTTTCCGCAACATTAGCATTCCCATTTCTAGAAATGTTAAATGGCAGGGCAATGAACATTTTTGTCATTCATCACAATTGCTGTGAAACTTCACTCACTCCCACTGTTCATTACTATTACCTTAGACAAACATCCTTCACAACAAATTGCCAAACTATTCTTAAACATAGCACCTTTATATGGTATATACTTTATTTTGCATCACCCCCCTATACCTACCTACAATTTTTCCAGTTCTCATCAACGCTACTTTAATTACGTACTTACCACTGTGCCTACAAATACCAACCACCTATTTCATCTATAATAGACATCTAATACTCTATGAAAATGGAATCATTGAAATAAACCAAAACGCTAAATTTCTATACTTCAATTTCATTCAAATGCTATTTCTTCTAAGCACTTACTATACCTCTAATCAAACCGAACTTTACGATTGTCTTATTACACAAACTCACTTCCTTCAATTTACGTTTACTGCCTCGGCTTATATATAAGGTTTTATAAGGTTTTGGAAGGTATATAAAATATATATTAGATATATTTATAAGGTATATAAGGCTTATTTATAAGCCCCATACAACATTCTAAGTGCTGTTACCATTACTACTATTAGCAGGCTCTGTGTCCCTATTCTCACCTTAACAGGTCAGCGCCGAACGTACACCACACCACGCTTTTTCAGTACAACGACAATCCGTTTATTCCACAACTCTTGCCACTAGTCAACCAACTAATCAACTTGACACCTCTCGCTGGGTGTTAGGAGCTTGTACTGCCTGACAAGGTCCACGTGTGCTGCCAGTCGCCCATTACCTGAAACTACTCAGTTAACACCTGCGGCAAATATACATGTCAATGATTCACTCCTATCCATACTATACCTATCTTTCTAATTACACCTTTCTATTATATTTATTCTGATGGAAGCGGCTCATTTAAAATCTCTTTAAACGCGTCTAGCACCTACCTCAATTATTTCCCCCCCCCCCCTCTCCTTCCGTCTTACCCATTATGTACAACCAGTCGCTTGCCCTCTGAGCAGCCAATACTAAATTAGCCACTGTAGCCAGCCTGAATTTAAGCTAAACTCACCAACCCCTATTTACCTAATATTTTCAAACTAAACGCAATTTATTTGCCCTAGTTACGTCATATGGCTTAACGCCATATTTTATTATACCTAAATCCATACCTCAAACCTACATATTTCCAAACTATCTGTAACTTTAATCTACCATATTAACCCTAAGCAAAGGTAATAAATAACTACACATACTTACCAATTTATGAGCCAATCCGCCACAATGTAACTTCCAACACACCTCTACTGTTAACCACAGGTACCATCCAACGTACTCAAGAGTCCAACATTTATTCCACAAAATAAAATACATTTTACCATGCTTACTAATATATATCAGCAATATACACATAAAACAGTATCTGCGTATATCCCCCATGAGCGGACATACAGCTGTTCGACATTAGTTACAACTAGAGATGGAGCCGCGCCAGGGGACGAGGTAGTCACCACTGGGGGCTTGGGGCTCGACCCAACCACAGAGGGAGGGAGGGGAGCCAGGGGAAGGAGTCAGAGAGGCCAAAGGAGGAGCAAGGTCGGGGCCCAATGCAGCGGAGGCTACAGAGCCCGGTCTTCCAAGACAGGCCGACTCGGGGGCTTGGTCGCCCACCCCACGAGCCTGAGAGGGTACAACAAAAGCATTCAACGACATAGGTACGAAGAGTGATAAATTCATCCACGAATGTGCCCCCAAACCCACCATGGAGCCACAATTAGAGGCAGGACACCCAACAGGAAGCTATCGCCGATCATGCCGGGGCCCCTAGGGGTGCGTCGTGAGTATACGCCTCACAAACCCCACCTTAAGAACCGTCAGTCCGTCGAGATCGGGTTCAGCGACGAAAGGGGGATTGACAATAAAAAGTTCTCCTAGCTCGAGACGTTGGGTACTACAGTTATACGGGTGCAAGAGTATGCCTCCTCAAGCACCCGGGCGTCAAAATAGAAGTCCAAAGAAACAATCCAAAACAAGCAAAAGGTCGGCAGGAAACGACAAGCAGATAGGAGAAGAGGGGGGAGAAAAACGAAACAATGAAAAGGAAAAGCGAACCGGCACAATTAGAGAAGACAGCAGCAGGAGTGCAAGGCTAGAAAAGGACAGAGGACTGTCCCACGGAGCAACACACTCCGGCAGCCGTCCACGAAGCCCCCTCACGACGCCAACGGGCCGGATGGGGAGGTTTTTTTTTTTTTTTTTTTTTTTTAGGTTAAATGTAACATTTTCTGTTGAAATTTGAAAAAGACCCATTTTCTGTTGTAAATGAGAGGACGAGATTGGTAGATGGAGAAGTGGGAGGAGAATGAAGTCTGAAGATGCAGGTGAGTGGGTGAAAGGGTCAAAGATTTTAGGCTCCGCCCCCAACTTTTTTGACAGGGAGAGAGATTGTGATTAGCAGCAGACGCGATTCTGAGAGTGGAAAGAACAGAAGGAGGAGGAGGAAAACAATATAGAATACAGGAAGAATAAGGATTAAATATGGAAAGAGTAAAGGAAGCAGTAGGAGGATTAACAGAACTTGAAGGAAGAGCGTCAGCTGCAGCAGCGGCAGGAGCAAGGAAGCAGGAGGAGGAGGAGCTGCACCAGCAGCAGGAGGGGAGCAGGGGAGAGTATGGAAGCAGGAGGAGCTGCACCAGCAGGAGAGGAGCAAGGGAGAGTAAGGAAGCAGCTTCAGGAGGAGGTGCAGGAGGCAGCATGGGGAGAATGATGTATAAAAACACACACACACACCTACCTAAGAATATGGATACAGTTAACTGTTCACATACTGTAAGCTTTATCTCTTATGGTAATTATCGCTTTGCTCTAAGCAAAGACGAATAGATACTTTATTTTTTTCTTAAATATAATCTTTGTTTAATAACCACTCTTCGTCTTTTCTACTAGTTAAAGAAAAATATTTATAGTTAACAGGAGTACGGCTAGGGTTTGCAGTTTAGCCTCAAGACCGCATTTTATGGAGCGAGAAATAAACATCTTCATTAGGCCGTTTTATTACTGTGTGTGTGTGTGTGTGTGTGTGTGTGTGTGTGTGTGTGTGTGTGTGTGTGTGTGTGTGTGTGTGTGTGTGTGTTTACTAGTTGTGTTTACTAGTTGTGTTTTTGCGGGGGGTTGAGCTTTGCTCTTTCGGCCCGCCTCTCAACTGTCAATCAACTGTTTTACTACTTTTTTTTTTTTCCACACCACACACACACACCAGGAAGCAGCCCGTGACAGCTGAGTAACTCCCAGGTACCTATTTACTGCTAGGTAACAGGGGCACTTAGGGTGAAAGAAACTTTGCCCATTTGTTTCTGCCTCGTGCGGGAATCGAACCCGCGCCACAGAATTACGAGTCCTGCGCGCTATTCACCAGGCTACGAGGCCCCCTCGTAGTGTGTGTGTGTGTGTGTGTGTGTGTGTGTTTATCAGTACACATCTATGTACGATGTGTCTGCACACATCGTACATAGAATGACAGGAACAGTCAAACATAACTTATAATCAACATAGATTAGTCAGCACACAGCATACATAGAATGACAGGAGCAGTGGAACAGTCAATCTCTGATCATTCTCCTCCTCCTACTCCTCTCCACAGTCACAGATTCCCGTTATATACAATAGAAGCTTGCATTTCTCTCTTCTTCCTCTTCCTGTTATTACCATTAGCATTGCCGCTGCAATTACCAACATCATTGGCGTTACAATTACTATTTTTTTTTTTTACTGTCTGAAAAGGAAACACGATAGACTGGCAATTTCCGTTTTAAAGGTTTCACATTTCTACCACTACCTTCTCCTTCTATAAGTAATTATTAATAGAAGGCACCAAACCGGGGAGGCTATATAGCACCATCAAATGTGCCGGATAATCAGAGGGCGCTAAATATCACTAAGGATGCCAATACGAGAACAGAAACGCATAAGGCGAACGATATCAAAAGTATCCGAGTCGCCTAGAATTCTATCGAGGGACAAGTGACCGCGGGGGACGGTCGGAAAACAAGACACACGCTCGTCCTGGAAGTCAGGACATTCAACAAGGATATGCACGACCGTAAGAGAGACACTGCAATGTGGACAATAAGGAGCAGGGCGGCGCTCCATTAAGTGACCGTGAGTTAAACGGGTATGGCCAATACATAACCTAGCCAGAGCCGTTTCTCACCGCCAGATACGGTGGCAGGAGGAAGGCAACTGGGACACACGACTCTTAAGAGTACGCAGCTTGTTACCAATAACAGAAGACCAACAACTCTGCCAGCGGGCAAGGATGGAGGCATGAATAACTGCGTAAAAGTCGGAATAAGGAACACCTTTATGGGAGATGGGACAAGTGCGGATAGCGTCCTTAGCGGCAGCATCCGCACGCTCATTTAAAGAGACACCAACATGGCTGGGAACCCAGCAAAACGCAACCGACTTAAATTTACTGGAGATAAGAAACAGGCAATGTTGAATCTCGATGACCACCGGGTGGACTGGATTAAAGGACCCTAAAGCCATGAGGGCACTACGAGAGTCAACTACTACCACGAAGGAGGATTGCCCCCGGGAAAGCAGGAGACGAAAAGCATAGAGAATAGCATAGAGTTCTGCTGTGAAGATGCTAGCCTCTGGAGGAAGGCAACACATAAGTGTGGTCAGGAAAAACAACAGTAGCCCACACCGTCAGCAAACTTTGACCCGTCGGTGAAGATGGGAATGGAGTGGGAGTAAGAAGAAAAGTGCTCAAGGAAGAGGCGTTTCAGAACTGTAGGAGGGGTAAAAGCTTTAGTGATCCAAGCCCGTCAGAGAAGTACAAAATTTGGGAAGGGGGACTCTCCACGGGGGCAAGGAGGGAACAACACGAGGAGAAACATTAGTAAGACGAACCGAAAGAGAATCTTGTAAACGAGACAAACGGACAGAAAGAGGAAGGTGGTGAAGAGGAACAGGAACTACAGGAGGGGTAAAAGTCAAAGCACGATAGAGGCGAGAGTGAGGATGCTGTAAGGATCGCGCAAGATAGCAAAGACTGTAGCGATCACGGCGATCCTGGAGAGAGAGAGAAAGCCAGTGTCAGCGTACAAGCTGAGGGTAGGAGTTGAACGAAAAGCACCAGAGCTGAGGCGCAACCCAGTATGGTGCAAAGGATCAAGACGGCGAAGAGTAGAAGGCGAAGCAGAAGAGTAGGCAGAGCAACCATAATCGAGCTTAGACAGGACGAGAGAGGAATGTAAATAAGACGAGCATACGCCGAATCATCACCTCGACAGCAAAGAGTAAGATCTTCAACAAAGAGCGGAGAAGATGCCAGAAGGAAGGGAGGAAAGGAGACCATTGAGGGCAACCAGAAAAAGAGTAGTACTCAGAACACTACCCTGGGGCACACCTTCATACTGCTGAAAAGAGGCAGAGAGAGTGGTACCAAGCCTGACTCGAAAGGTACGACGAGAGAGAAAGCTTTGAAGGAAGAGTTAGATTACCACGAAGGCCAAAAGAACGAAGTTGGGACAGAATATGGTATCTCCAAGCCGTGTCATAAGCCTTTTCCAGGTCAAAAAGGACAGCAACAACGGAGGTCTTCGCAGCAAAAGCAGTACGAATATAGACCTCCAAGTTCACCAGGACATCAGTCGTGCTGCGGCACTTGTGAAAACCAAATTGAGAAGGAGAGAGGTGGTGATGGTGTTCCAAGAACCACATCAAACGGACATTTACCATACGCTCAAACAGCTTGCAAACACAACTCGTGAGAGCAATAGGGCGGAAGTCCTGAGGGGACGTACCGAGAGACCCCTGGTTTCCGAATAGGGAGTACAACGGCATCGAGCCAGTCCTCAGGGACGGACGACGACTCCCAGACCTGGTTATACAGATTCAGTAAATACTGAAACGTGCACGGAGGGAGATGGCGAAGCATCTCATAATGAACGTCATCCAAGCCCGCTGCCGTAGATCCGCAGAAGGCCAGGGCAGACTGAAGTTCAGAAAGAGAGAAAGGATCGTTATAGGGAAGGCGGAGATGAGTGTGGAAATCTAAAGGATAAGATTCAAGAACAGGCTTACGAAGAAGGAAGGATTGAGGAAGATGAGAACCAGAGCTAACAGAAGAAAAGTGGGAACCCAGTTCGGCCCAGACCTTCACTGGATCCGCCACAAGAGTCCCACGAAGGTGGAGAACCGGCGAGACATCAGAAACGAACTAGCCCGCAATCTTGCGGATCTTCTTCCAGATCTGCGGTAGAGGAGTATCGGACATAATGGTGGAAATATAAGATTTCCAACTCTCACGTTTAGCTGTACGGATGGTCCTACGGGCCACCGCACTTGCCTTCCGAAACAGAATAAAAGAATCAGCCGTCTGCCGGCGGCGGCGTTTTTTCCAGGCTGCACGCTTACAGCGGACAGCCCAAGCACAGTCCGCATTCCACCAGGGAACACACTTCCATGTGCCCCGGGAGGAAGAGCGAGGGATAGAGCTGAGGGCAACATTGAAGACAGTGTTATAAAAAAGGAGGAGGGCGCGAGGAAGAGGCAGAGAGGAGAGGTCAGAGAGAGTAGCACGGAGGGTGAATAGGCACCAGTCAGCCTTGGCAAACTGCCACCTAGGGAAGGAGAGGGGAGGGTGGAAAGAGAAAAAGGAAACTAGGATAGGGACATGATCACTGTTATGGAGGTCATCAAGAACCTGCCACGTGAAATCTAAGTAAAGGGACGACGAGCAGAGAAAGATCAAAACAGGAAAGGGTGCGAGTCCGAGAGTCCACATGAGTGGGCTCACCAGAATTCAGAAGATATAGAGAAGAAGCGAGGACGAACGGTTCGAGAAGACGGCCTCAGGTGTTTGTCAGAACATCACCCCAGAGGGAATGTCGACAGTTGAAATCACCCAAAAGGAGCACCGGCTCTGGCAAGGAGTCCAGGAGGTGCTTAAGATCAGGAAGGGAAAGAGGGACATTTGGGAGGAGATAAATGGAACAGACTGTATACCATTTACCCACAAAAACACGGGCAACAGAACAATGGATAGGGGACGGAAGAAGTAGGGGGACGAAGGGAATATCAGAACGAATTAAGAGAGCAGTAGAGTTATGGGCCCCAGAAAGAGCGGGGGGGGGGGGGGGGGGGAGAAAGAAAGGAATAACCACGAAAGTGACCAGGACGAGCACCAAGCATGGGTTCCTGGAGACAAACACAAAGTTGTGTAAACTGTGTAATTAGAAGTTGGAGTTCATGGAAGTTGGCATAAAATCCACGAATATTCTACTGAAGAATAGACATTATCAAAGAGAAAGGACATAAACAGAGAACAAGAAAGAAATAAAGGTAAAGAGGAACACAGTTTATTAAAGAATCTCAGGATCAGGATCAGGAGCAGGGTCGGCAAAATCAGGGGGCATGGGTAAACTTAGTAAGGAGAGAGGGAAGGGAACGAGAGAACAGACCAGAGGCGGACTGACGGGGTCCGGAGGAGAAGGAGGAGACAACTGAGAGGGACAGGCAAGGACAGTCGGAGGAAAAGGGGGGGGGGGAGGCAGAAATCAAGGAGTAAACCTCGGAAAGGGCAGCAACAGAGGGAATCGGGGACGGAAGAAACCTCCATATCTGGGACAGGGGGGGTCCAACCACTGAAATGGGAGGGGACGTAGTGACAGTCAGAGGGAGGGGGCGAGGAAGAGAGCAAAGCCTTCTTACCCGCTGGAAAGGAAGGAGGAGAAAAGCCAGGCTTACATTTCTGACTCGAAGAGACAGGCGTTCCAGCAACAACGTACGGGGCGACAGACTCAATGGTCTCAGCAGGAGAAGAGGAGCGGGAGCGAATATCACAAAAATTGCTGGGAGGATGATGGATATCAGCTTGGACAGACAGGTGGCGTGGAGGGTCAAGAGACTGGGGGGAGGGGAGGGAAGAAAGAGTGGGGGGGCGATGGGGAAGAAGACAAAGGAGATATCGTGGACTGGGTAGGAAAGGGGGGAAACCCCAGATGGAGAACCAGGAAGGAGACCATCTAGGACAGGAGGCAAAGGAATAGGGGAGGATGTGGTGGGTGTGGTCGGGTTTAAGGCCTGGAAACGGTTGTGAGACTGAGGAAGGTGGGAAGGACGAGGAGGTAGAACGCAACACGCGAGCGTAGGATACGCCCGCGAAAGGGGCGAGACGACGAACTTCGCGTCTCGCTTCAGAAAAAGACAGACGATCACGGTGCTTCAAGCTGAGACCGGCTTCCTCGAGTTTCTAGTGTACACACGAGCGTGAGAAGGTAGGGTGGGCCTCACCGCAATTGAGGCAGCGAGCCTGGGGAGAAGTGCACTCGGACTTAGAATGACTATCGTCCCCACACATGGGGCACACATACACGGTACTGGTGCATTTGAGGACACCAAGCCCGAACTTCCAACACTTATTGCAAAGTTTAGGGGAGGGAATGTACTCCTGTACGGAGCATCTGGCACCAGCAAGAATAATAGAGGACGGAAGGGTCCTACTATCAAAGATGATTTTTACAACTCGAAGGGGCTGACGGCAACGACCACGAGGGGGTCGAGTAAACGTGTCCACCTGGAGGACAGAACGGCTTTGGGCTTCTATGATATGTTTAATATCCTCATGGCAATCTTTGAGGTCCCGAACACCAGTTGCAACATGGTGTGGGAGGAGAACAGTTCCAACACTGGCGTTTAACCGAGCGTTTTTTTTTTGAGACCCGAACAGGGGTCTCTCCAATGCAGGACAAAGCGGCTAAGCGAGTAGCTGCATCCTGAGAAGGAGCAGCGACGACACACATACCGTAACTGGTGGAGTTAAAAGTAACAGAGGCTTCTACTGAATCAACAAGGTGTTTATGGAGGGAGAAATCGTCAGGAGTTCAAGAATCCACATGGTGGAGATGAAAATATTTAGCCCACGTAGCGGGACCAAACAAGGCGTTGTAAGTATTATTACGGGAAGGGATCGTGCGAGTGCGGCCGTGGCGGGGACGGCATTGAGAACCCCCAGAGAGAGAGGGGGTAAAAGGCGTAGTAGTCACAATGAGAGACGAAGCCGTGCCAGGGGACAAGGTGGTCACCACTGGGGGCTGGGGACTCGACCCTACCGCACAGGAGGGAGGGGAGCTGAGGGGAGTAGTCAGATCGTCGGGGCCCAATGCAACGGGGGCTACAGGGCCTGGTCTTCCAACTCAGTCCGACTCAGGGGCTTGGTCGCCCACCCCACGAGCCTCAGAAGTTACAAGGGAAACATTATCAGCCATGAAAAAGGCGAGTTGTCGTCTGACGCGGTTGAGTGCACGCTACGCTCCTCACTCTAAGCTGTATATCAGCCCTTAAACTATCGCCAGATGATGTAGACCGCCACCCACAGGCAGCTAAGTACATGGAGTCCAAGCATGTTATAGCAAAACCAAAGTAACCAACCAAAATCAACTCATTCCATCTCTAACAAGTTTCAAAACAATCCTCTACGGCCTGACGCAAGTTTCTTCATAATATATACCCCCAGTCCATTCTAACCAATCATGTCTCCTAAAAATGTGACTGTGCAGGGAAATAAGGTCAACAAACCCCTTAAGGCATCCATCCCGGCCAACGCTAACAACATTCGTGTTTCTCCGTCTGGAAGCTCTGGGGTCCGCGGCGGCGGTGCTGCCCTCCCCTCCACCCCACTGAGCCAGGGAGCGGTGTCCTCTCAATCCTCTCCTATTAACACGCTAACATCCCAGTTTAAGCAATTAAAGTGAGCTTCCGGTCCCTCACCGGAATTCCCTAACTGGACCGAGAATCAGTGGTTCACCACTGAGGGTGAACCTAGTGATGAACCACTGGGAACTTCAGTTCTCAAGATGATAGCATTCAGAAGCAGTGCCACCAGAAGACTCAAGACTTCAGAAGACTCAAGATGATAGCATTTTGAGACTCGAGAACTAGGCACAACTTCACAAAGTTGTGCCTAGTTCTCGAGTCTCAAAATGCTATTATCTTGAGTCTTCTAAATGAGAATCTAGCGAACCGCGCTAATCTCGAACAACAACAACAAGAAATAAACCTCCTCCGCGAGGATATTAGAAACTTTAAGGCTAGCCAAGACCAACTACAGCATGATTTGAATGATCTCCGTGAGGAAAACAACCTTCTGAAAACTGATGAAGCCATAAAAAAACAGGAGGAAGCTCTCAGCAAAATGACTGCATGTATCAGTACATTTTCAGCCCAACGTTCCATCTCTCAGGAAGAACAAGACCAACAAAAGCTGCTAGACTCTGTTATTGTGTCGTCCCAAGATATACCTGTGGAACATGAAGGTGAAAATTGTGTCGAAATAGCTCAGGCTCTCATACAAAACAAATTGCAGCTCATTCTAAACAAAACTGACGTTATTGCTGCCTACAGAGTAGGCAAAAAGAATCCATCAGGTCAAAACCAGCGGAAAATTCGCCTGAAGCTGACTTCCCAGTTCACGAAATCCCATCTAGTCCGCACAGCTGCATCCCAACGGAAGGGATTATATATCAACGAGTGCTTGACTAGGAACAGACAGCAACTCCTCTACTGCCTGCGTCAAATCCGTCAACAAAACCCAGATGCGATTCATCAGTGCTTCGTTAGAGATGGACTGATAAAGGTGAGAAAAACCGCAGAGGGCAAAATGTTTTCAATTGCTAATGAAGAGAACCTCAACACCTTCCTCTACCAATGTGGTTTGCCTCACCATAGTATCACTCTCAATGAATTAATTAATTAACCCCATTGTCAACTAGTGGGGCTAGGTATCCTAAGTCTCCTTGTTTCATTTTCTGACTTAAATTTTTAACTTACTCTTAACTAGTCATTTACTGAAATTATTTAATTGAGTGCATTAATAGTTCTTTAGGTCTTATTAATAACATTCATAACTGAACTATTTTTAGTTAATAATCATTAGCTTAAATTTGCCTATGTTTATTATTCAACTTTTCTTTGATTTCATTTATTACCTAGGTTGCCTAGCCTCGTCATGCTCCCTTACTCCATTGTACCCCTGGCTTTGCCTGCATCTCAAATTGCAAATTGTTACTTACAGTGTACCTGAGAGTACTTGTAAGCAATCTACCTCATTTTTTCATTTTTGCTCAATTTGTTTTTGTATTGTTTAGTCTTGTTTATATCTTTGTTTTGTATTTCTATTTCTTTTGTTTTGTATAGTCCATGTTTTTATGTTTTTTCTTTAATCTCATTTATTACCTAGGTTGCCTAGCCTAGCCATACTCCCTTACTCCATTGTACCCCTGTAAGCCCCTTGTAAGCTACCTCATTTTTTTTCTTTTGTTATTCATTTTGTGTTTTGTACAGTATTGTGTACATTTTTTTCCCTATTTTATAGCTTATTTCTACCTTGTAATTTGCCTTTCTTGCCTTGTTTTTCCTGCAATCAGCTTTTTTATGCAGACAAGTATAGACCCAGAACTAAACCTCTTATCCACTATCTATGACCATCATCACTTTAATGATCTAAATTGCAGATATTTTGCAGCACATGATGTAAACAATGTATTAACTCATAATCACAATATCTCTGTAATCAACTTGAACGTTAGATCCCTAGGTAAACACTTCGATGATGTTAGTGCCTTGATTGAAACTATTGACAACAAATTCTCTTTTATTATACTTACTGAAACATGGTTGAAAGAGGATACTACTCAACTCTTTAACATGCCTAACTACTCGGCAATTCACAACTGTCGTCAACTTCAGAGAGGTGGTGGGCACTGCTCTTTACTACCACCAAGAACTAACATGCTTAAAAGAAATTAGAACTAGAGACTGCTATGGGGGGTATATCTTCGCCAGCTTCAGAGACAAGGGTGCCGAGTCTGTCCTGTCTGTGGGTGCAGTCTATAGAATTCCTAACACTGATGTGTCCGAATTCAACTCAAACCTTAGAAATCTAATACTTGATAACAGACTGAACAAAAACCACCAAATTATTGCAGGGGACTTTAATATTGACCTCTGCGAGCCTGAGCACCCTACTGCTGTTAGCTTCCTCAACTGTATGAATTCCTGCTTCCTCATACCCTTAATCACTAGACCTACTAGAATCACTGATAGCACTGCCACGACTCTAGATCACATCTGGACAAACATAACCTCTCCGCTTACTTCAGGTATAATCACCGATAGCACTACAGACCATTACCCCACATTTCTCTTAACTAACATTAGCAAACCACCTCTAGAGTCAAGAGAGTTACGTTTTAGACTGCACAATGAAACTGCTATAGACAATTTTATAACTGCTGCTGATAATGTCAACTGGGAGTCCGAGTTAGGTAACAGAGGACATCAACCTAGCAGTGCAATCTTTTCTCCAAAAAACTCTTAGCCTTTATAACACCCACTGTCCTATGCTTACAAAACAAGTCACAACCAAAAGGCTTAACAATCCCTGGCTTACAAAGGGAATACTTAAATCCATTAATAAAAAACATGACCTTGAGAAGAAGTATAGGTTAGGAATTGTCTCCAAAGAATTCTCAAAGAATTACTCATTATTGCTATCTAAGATAATTAGACGAGCCAAAACTAAATACTACGAAGATAAATTTACCCAAATAAAGAGCAACATTAAACAAACTTGGAGCACAATTTCACAAATATTGGGATCAAAGAAGTCTTTAAATAACAAACCAACACTCCTGTCCAATAACGATGGTCAGCTTTCAGCCTCTGATTCTGCTATCGAGTTCAATAGGTTCTTCTCTTCCATTGGTTCATCCCTTGCAAATGATATTCCATCTTCCAGTACTGACATTAAGGACTATCTTACAGGTAACTATCCACAGTCTCTGTACCTAAAGCCTATTAATTCCACTGACGTCAATGAGATAATCCTTTCCCTTAAAACCAAGTCTAGTGCCCTTGAGGAGATACCAACTTTAATTTACAAAAAAGCCTCCAGATCTTTAGCCCCTGCTATTGCTTTGCTCTTCAACAAGTCACTTGAACTCCAAACCTTTCCAGATATTCTAAAAAAAGCGAGAGTAACGCCTGTCCACAAATGTGGTGATCTCACAGATGTTAACAACTACAGACCTATATCAATCCTACCAAACTTGTCAAAAATTTTTGAAAAACTAATCTATAAGCAGCTTTACTCATATCTAGCCACACACAATATACTTAGCCCTTGCCAATATGGCTTCAGACCCCAAAAAAGCACTAACGATGCACTTATTAGTATGCTTAACTCGATTCATACAGCTCTTTATAAAAATGAATTCCCTGTTGGGTTATTTGTGGACCTGCGTAAAGCTTTTGACACTGTCAACCACCAAAACCTTCTTAAATTACATCATTATGGAGTCAGAGGGCACTCCCTGCAATACCTCAAATCCTACCTTACTGACAGGCTCCAATATGTTTCTGTGAATAATACAATTTCTCCCACCCTACCCATCAACATTGGTGTTCCTCAGGGCAGCATACTTGGCCCTCTCCTCTTTCTCATCTACATTAATGACCTTCCAAATGCCTCCCAACACCTCAAACCAATTCTATTTGCTGACGACACAACCTTCATTTACTCCAGTCCTGATCCCCTTGCTCTAAATGCCACAGTAAATACTGAGCTAAATAAAGTCCATCTTTGGCTAACTGCCAACAAACTCACCCTTAACATTGACAAAACTTTCTATATTCTGTTTGGCAATAAATCCTCTAATCAAATAAATCTCAAAATAAACAATACCCAAATTTGTAACAAATTAGATGGCAAATTCCTTGGCATTCTCATTGACCACAAGCTGAATTTCCAGGGACACATTCTAAATATATCAAAAAAAGTTTCAAAAACTGTGGGCATTCTTTCTAAGATCAGATATTATGTACCACGCCCTGCCCTGGTGACACTATTATTCCCTTATCTATCCATATCTCAACTATGGTATTTGTGCTTGGGGCTCTACTACCCAAAATCACTTACGTCCTCTAATTACTCAACTCAAAGCTGCTATTAGGACAATATCCAACTCTGGCCCCAGACATCAGTCGGTACCCCTACTCAAATATCTGAATATGTTAGACATTAAGTCACTGCACATTCTCTCATGTGTATTATACATATATAAAACGCTAAACTATAATGCCAATCCTGATCTTAAAAGCTTCATAGAAGGTTGTAACAGAACCCATGAGCACTACACCAGAAATAAATACAGTTTTGATATTCCTAGAGTACGACTTAATCAAACTAGAAATGCTCTACAAATCAAGGGGCCCAGAATGTGGAATGACCTTCCCAACCATGTTAAAGACTGTACCTCTCTCAACCAGTTTAAGATAAAAACTAAATACTACCTAATAAATTCCCTGTAACCTACCTTACCCCTCTATTGTCAACCCATGTCTTATTTTTTTTAATGAACACTGTTTGTCAACCTATTGTATTTGTGCTGCTTTTCAGTCATGTTCCCCTTTTTTTTTATCTTTATTTGTATTTGTTCTCAACACATTTTATTCTTTATGCTCAATTAGTATTAAGTTCTAGATATTAATGTTTTTCCTGCCCGAAACGCATTGCGTAATAGTGGCTTTAGGCATTGTATGTACTAGCTCTATCTATATATTGATCCATTAATGTAACATCACTTGTATGTATGTACCTTATCTGAATAAACACACATATTTATTTATTATTTAAAAAGAGGAAAAACTTTCATTCACGAATGTGCCCCCACACCCTCCATGGAGCCACAATTAGAGGCAGGACACCCAACAACAAGCTATCGCCGATCATGCCGGGGCCCCCCAGGGGTGCGTCGTGAGTATACGCCCCACAAACGCCACCTTAAGAACCGTGAGACCGTCGAGAGCGGGTTTAGTGACGGAGGATTGACAATAAAAGGGTCCCCTCGCTCGAGACGTTGGGTACTACAGTTCTACAGTTGCAAGAGTATGCCTCCTCAAACACCCGAGCGTCAAAACAAAAGAAGGTCGAAAGAATAATCAAAACAGGCAAAAGGTCGGCAGGAAATGACAATTTGATAGAAGAGGGGGAAGAACAACGAAACACGAGGAAAAGGAAAAGGGGCCTGGCAAAATTGGTAAAGGCAGGAGCATAAGGCTGGAAAAGGACAGAACTGACCCATGGAGCATCACACTCCGGCAGCTGCCCACCAAGCCTTCTCACGGCGGCAACAGGCCAGACAGTGAGGGGGGTGCAGATTACAAATGTTTTCGATACCGACAACTTCCATTCCTTGTCTTCTATATAATGCTCTTCAATGCATGGTCCCAGTGTACCTTCTACTATCAACTTTTACCTATCTACCATTATACCTCTAATTCCTATTCATCTCCGTACCATCTCCCTCTCGCCTAACCACCCTAGTCCCCCCTCACCACAAACCCTCCATAATTCATTAGTCATCTCTTTCCTGTCCTTTCTCCGATTCCTTCCTGAAAATTAATTCCTCTATAGATCCCGTGAGTCGCGGGTAGCTGATCTGGTTACAATACCTAGGTATCAGGAACACAAGGCAATCAAATACGTACGTCACAACGTGTTCATTTACAGAGCCTGCAGTAGGCACTCTGGGAGGAACTTCAGTTTAGCCGAGTGTGAGGGGGATGGGGGGGGGGGGGGAGAAAATACTGGACTAAACAGATATTTCCTTAGCCTCCCCTTACATGCCAATAGTCAATTATGAAACAACGCTGGCTAACTCTCGTCCTGACATCGTATCCTTCTTGCCAATTTGACATACATACACCAAACTACCACATATTATAAATAACTTAACACCATTTATAACAGATAAACATGGTACAAACCTTACAAGAAAATCACACATATAACACATCAATAACCATCATATACAAACCACAACCCTTTCAGTACATATTACTTCCATCTTCAAAACATCCACACGCAACAATAAACATCTTCATTTTAATTCTATAAATGAACAACGACCAAAAAGTATTATCTAATAAACCGCCGCCTTCATATCCCCGTTGAAGCCACTAGGCTGGACCTTACTTCAATCTCAACAAACACCTATCATACATTAACTTTAGTGAAACCACTTACATTTCCTATTCAAGCATCTCATGATGCTCAATTTACACTTAATTACAAATAATCAAATGATGCTTATATCATACAATATTATCGACTTCATTTACAATGTCTCTTATCTTAAATTTGTCTATTCACCACCACATACTTGATTCTTACATAAACATTCCCGTCCATGTCACCCACTTCCATTCGTACTCTACAGCGTGGCCCTGTTGAGGAGCAAGTCTGCTTCCTCAACAAATAAACAATCTCTTCCGTCCGTAAACCCACATCTCTACACGCTGTCCTCCATTAAATAAATATCCATCCAACTTAACATTGACATTTCATGTTAAGGGCTACAACAATCCATGCATTTATGAACACTCAAAACTGGTTCTTTATTATAGCCTACCAATTCATTCTCTTTTTGTATATTTTAACCTCCCTAACTAAATTACATTCATTTCTACCAATTTCTAACACTTTTTATGAGCAAAACTACAAAACATGTCTTGCACCTCTGACAAGTGCAAACACTTTCATAACATAACCAAATCAAACCCTACCCATGACAAATCCCCGCCCACACTAAACCATGCTAGACATACAACTGCAAACCTTAACGCCGACTTCAATAATCGGGGTTTAGTGCTCGCCCTCAGCATCATTTCCTCAGCATCATTTCATCTACGATACAACTCTTGCTACCTAACAAACTGTCCCACTAATGCTTTCAACTAGTAACTGGGGTCCCGATCACACATTCCACGTTAATGTTGCACGGACAACAAAACATCTCTCCTTCTGCCATGCAGTACACAAATCTTTCTCCATTAACCATACAAATCAAACACCATACTTCTTCATACACAACCATTACCAAACAGGCCATGGAAAATTACCTCAACATCAGCCAAAACTTAAGCACTTACATTTCCCCATGACCAACAACCAACCACAGAATCTTCCTTTTAATTATCTACAATACTCGCAGATACACTTATTTGGCAATATTTACATACAACTAAATGTACAAGTAGCACGCTCTATACTCACCCTTAAGGCAGACACCACTATCTCGCTCGCTACATACAATGCCTTTCTCCACCCACCAATAACACATCTACCTCAAACACGCCGCCTACACACCCCTCACCATCCTCTGCCACCCACAATCAACACCATACTGCCTAGACGCTCACATCTCTGGTCAAATGGTTGGGTAATTTGCAATAAAGTCCACCGGAAACCTTCAGATCCCTTACTTTATTATTTTTTTTCACGATACATGTATTAATAGCACCAACGGCTAAAAACATTAATAACGTCATGCTTATTTAACGTTAAATATATTATTAAAATTTTACTTACTGCCATTTTTCTCTAATGTTTAATGTTTGTAGCACCTCTAGACTTCAAGCCGCCCCCCCCCTAAGCTACATTGAAATCATCCTTCAATCAGCACAAACCCCACACCTTGTCAAACGTTTCTCTAGACCTGTCATACGTCAAAGCTATCCACGTATATGTACCAAACATCACTCGACAATTCTTTATATTTGTATTTCAATATACAGCACTCCCTTCCACCCGGTACACCTCCGTTATTGCCCAACTTTTTTATATTAATTATCAATAATGTCACCTACGGTTGTAAATGTTTAACGGTTAACATTCTATCAGTACCAGCCTTTCGCGGTCTATACATTCCCTCTCAATGCCTACGCAGCCTGTCGTTCGACACGATTCATTTTATTATTCAAATGAACGCCATTACTTCTGTACGTCATGTCATTCAACTCAATGTTCTCTGCAACATGCCAGTATCTCACAATTACATGTATACTTAACCATCATCTCTTAATTAGTGTTATATCGATAAAACAGTTTCTACACTCACGTACCATTAGCATTTATACTCCCCATTATTTATATTAATTAACATCCTTGTAATTCCCGTCACTTTTCCGGTGAAACTACACTCCTCTTCATTAGATGTCATTTACCATAAACTTTTTTAACTATAAACTCTCCTACGATTCTTAAACCATACAAAAACTATTTACATTATATACACTACATTATGCCTTCTGATTTTCCACGTACAGCTCCAACCATTTAACCTTTACATCTATTTCTCATTCATCCACGCTACTTCAATTACGTACTTATTTCTAGGTTAACGTGCTAAATTTAATCATTATTTATCTATATTTACCATACTATACTTCCATTTCACATCTTAAAGTAACCAGTCCAACTTGGAGTTGCAGTTAAAGCAAAAATTTAGCAAAACTCTTTCAACTTCCCACATTCTATTCCACCACCTTTTCCAATTATTAATAACTAACCACTTATTACACCTTTAAACATCATACCTAACAGTGTATTCATTTTACACATTCACTGACACTCGTTCAAACTGCCTCGCTTCCCAAACATATCTATGATGCACCTCTAGCATCCTCCCCCCCCCCCCTACACACGTTTCCACACTACAATGATCAAGTGCTCTTACCATTACTACTATCGGCCGGATCAACGTCACATTATTACCTCCAAAATTAACACTCACCTTACAACATGTGCCCGAACCTTACCCCCCCCCCTCCAGGGGTACCAGACTTAAGAAAGAAGACTGAAGGTACGTGGTGTACTTTCCTAGCGTACCTAACATTATTTATGGAATAAATTATAAAGTTAACCCGTCTACCTCATGTTGGGACCTCGTCCTGCCTGACACGTCCCAGGTGTCCTGTCAGTCATTCAACTATTACCTGAAAAAGGAAAAGTTAACACCTGCGCCCAATATAATTCAATTAATAAATCACCCCTATCCTTACCAGTTGCTAATTACACCTGTCTTTTAAACCATTCTTTCTGATGGGAGCCGCTCAATTTTACATTGAACGTTTTAAACTATTCTGAGGTAGCACCTCGCTCAAAATTTGCCATTATCACTTATTTACAACCTCTGGGTTCCCACCATCTGAGCCACTAATACTAAATTAACTCTAGCCACACTATAAAGTTAATGTAAACTGCCCGATAATCTATTTACCTACTATTTTCAGAATAAAGGACCACTTCTTGGGGTAATTAATCCATACCTTAACTGCCTAATTTTCAGCCCGTAATAAATTAATGGTATGCCTCAAACCTCCATATTTTTTACATCAAAAACCATGTTATTTAACCTATTAAATAATTACACGTACTTACCTTGTGCCTGATACCACCAATTTTGGGTAACTCCACCACCACACTTTACTGTCAACTCAGCCACAGGCACCACAAACCGCACTCACGACTCCAACACTATAAAGAAACATATCTTAGTACTGAATATTGACAAGGAATAGAGAAAATCGCAGCGTATATCCCACCAAGAGGGGGATATATACCTGTTAAATATTTGATATTTTTGCCCCTATGAATTCGCGTTGTGACACTGTACAAACTGATTCAGTGTACCCCAGGGGGTCTGTGGGACCCAGTGACCCATCGACACTTTCAACAACAATTGGGTCAAACTTGAGAACAACAGACCACTAACGCTCTTCAGCAACACAACCGCACGACACGATCTCTAGGGGGCAAAAATGATTCCTCATCGCCTCACCCAGCACGTCGACTCAACAGCCGAAACCTGTCCTCTTAAAAAGAACGTCGCTTTTGGCCGTTTGCCCGAATATGGACGTAATTTGAAAATGAAAAAAAAAATGAAAATAAATTTGGGATTTTTTTTTTCAACAACACTAAGTTGAGGGTCCTCTGATAGGTTAGGTGGGCAGGAAATTCTCATAAAGTTTTAAAACGGTGTGAAAAACATTAATGTGGAAAGTTTCCTTTTCTAAGCTGGCCGAGTAAGCCGGACGACTCAAACAGTAAACGGAACAGTACGTCACTTTTGTGAGTCGATTTCATTTCAAATTACGTCAAAATTTGGTCATAGCGCGCATACGAGCGAAAAGTGACGTTATTTTTAAGAGGACGGGTTGCACCAATCATCTTCTCCATTTTCAATTGACGTCACATTCTCGCTACCTCTAC